>NW_022589745.1:12600032-12837939 GCF_004348235.1 Phoca vitulina | reverse complement strand
TTTTTTCAAGCCCAGCTAGTATCTTTAAAGTGATGATTCTGAACTCTAGATCTGACATCGTACTAATGTCCGTATTGAGTAGGTCCCTGGCAGTCGGTACTACCTCTTGTTCTTTTTGTTGAGGTGATTTTTTCCGTCTTGTCATTTTGTGCAGAGGAGAATAGATTAATGAGAGAACAAAATGCTAGCAGGGTAACAACGTCCCCAGAAAATATACTCTAAACAAATCAGAAAAGACCTGAAGCAATGGGAAAAGAAAGGGAAAGAGAGAAAAAAGAAAAGGAAAGAAAAAAAGAAAAAAGAAAAAGATAAAGATAAAAACAAACAAAAGCAGAACAAAACAAAACAAAACAAAAACAGAATGTGATCAAATATGATCAGGCTGGATTATAGATCAGTGCCACACACTAGATTTTGGGTGTATTTTGATCTGTTAAAAGAAAGTCCCTCCCAAAATTTTAAAGAAAGAAAAACTTATATATGTACAAAAATAAGGGTTGATATGATGAAGGGATGGAATATGACTGTAAAGATGGAAATTATAAAAAATTTTAAAAAAGGATTTGATAAGTTGTTTGAAAAAAGAAAGAAGAGGATTAAAAAAAAAAGAAAGAAAGAAAAAAGAGAGAGAATGTGATCAGGCAGGGGAGTAGAAAAAAACCATACACTAGAGATTTAGAGTATATTTTGATCTGTTAGAAGAAACTATCTCAAGATTTTAAAGAGAGAACAACTTATATATATATGCCAAAAATACGGGTAACTACTATGAAGGGATAGAATATGACTTTAAAAATGAAAAATAAAAATGTTTTTTTTTAAAAAAGGGATTGATAAGATGTTGGTTGAAAAAGGGAAAAAGAAAAATTCAAAAAAAAAGAAAAAAGGAAAAAAGAAAAAAAGACAGTTAAAAAAAATAATTAACTTTGAAAGACTAAAGAATCATGGTAAAAAAGCCATGAATTCTATGTGCAGTATTCCCCTAGCGCTGGAGTTCTGCCGTTCTCATTGATCGGTAAACTTGGTCTTGGCTGGCTGTTCTTGCTGATCTTCTGGGGGAGGGGCCTGTTGCCGTGGTTCCCAAATGTCTTTGCCGGAGGCAAAATTGCCCCGCCCTTGCCGGTCCGGGCTAAGTAATCTGCTCGGGTTTGCTCTCCGGAGCTTTTGTTCCCTGCAAGCTTTCCGTACAGCTTTGGAGGCGGAGAGTGAAAATGGCAGCCTCCCAGTCTCCGCCCCGGCGGAGCCGAGAACTCGGGGTCCCGCTCCTCAGCGAGCCCCCAGAGAAAAGCAGTCAGTCACTCCCGTCTCCCCGGTCACCGGCCGCACTCCGCGCTCACCTGGCCTGTGACCGCGCCTTTCTATCTGGCACCCGACCCCGGGTGGAGTCTCCAAACCCAGCAGATCCCCGCGGTGCGCTCCCGCACCTCTCCTCCCGGGGGAAGAAGGTGAGTCTCCCCGGATCTGCCGCTTGTTGGGTCCCTGCTGGAGGAGCTGTGGCCCGACTGTGCCGCGGATCACGGTTTATAGCAGCCCCGAGCTGAGAGCCCGCGCCTGGGCTCCGTCTCTGCAGCCGGCTTCCCTGCTCCGATACTTGGGAGCTCTGCCGCACTCAGGCACCCCCGGTCTTTCTGTGACCCCGAGGGTCCTGAGACCACACTGTCCCGCGAGGGTTCCACCCCCCACTTCGCCACCAGAGTGACGTCCCTCAGCGGAGCAGACTTTTAAAAGTTCCGATTTTGTGCTCCGCGGCTCTATCACTTGCCAGAAGCGGCCGTCGGAGGCCCCTCCCCCGCCGTCTATCCTCCCGAATATCGCCTCGGATTCACTTCTCCGCACGTCCTACCTTCCAAAAAGTGGTCGCTTTTCTGTTCAGAGAGTTGTTGCTCTTCTTTTCTTTGATCTCCTATTGAGTTTGTAGGTGTTCAGAATGGTTTGATCCCTATCCAGCTGAATTCCTGAGAGGAGACGAAATCCAGGTCTCCTACTCCTCCGCCATCTTGCTCCGCCCCAATGGAAGACATTTTTAAAGGTGAGAAGTGTCATGGTCTGAATTGTATTCTAAAAAACACTCCTGAAGATGTATTGGAGAGATTAAATGGGATATCAGTTACGAAAACATCTTAGTGACATAGGCAAGAGATTATGTCACTTGGACTAAAGTTTTGGCAGTACAGATGGATAGAACTGGACTATTTGTAGAAATTTTGAGAAGTAGATTTAACTGTACCTGGTGGTAGGTTGGAGAAGGGTGGGTGGAGTAGAGGAGTATGGATCAAAACTCACTCTACATGTTTCTACAGTGAATTAAGAGAATAGATATGGTATTTATTGAGACAGAAAACTGGAAGAGGAGCAAGGGAAAATGTTGTTGAGTTGGAAGAACAAGTTATGGGTATTATTATCGTCATTGTACAGGTAGAGGAACTGAGGTCTTGAGAGGTTAAGTAACTTGCTCAAAAATCACACACAGAAAATATATTGCCAAGCTGAAAATCAGACCTAGGACTTTTGAGTCCTAATTCAGGATTACTACCACTGCTTCATGATCCCAAATGTGTTTTCCTTGTTTTTGATCTGAAGTGAATGTCAGAAGGAGGAGACGAATGATTTCCATTAGGTGCAGGACTTGGTAGAAAGGGTGGTGCCTCGTTGACCTCTGATGACCTCCAAGCTGCAAAATGAATGAAGAACCACAAGTACTTACCCACAGCCCAGATAATGGAAAAAATTTCATTGATTGGGAGAAGAATTACAGTTTGTAAACCTACCCTTAGACTGTGAAGAAGGAAAGGGAAGGGAAGAGAGCGAAGAAGGTGTAAGAAAACAATTGAAACTACTCATGCAAGACAACTGCAAGTCATGTTTTGATTTATCTGTTCTAATTAATATCTAAGACGTTTCAGAGATGAACACTGGGCTGCTTCTGTGCTGTCTGGTTTCTACTATTCTCAATTACAATTATAATTGGAGAATTGCCCCCATGAGGGATATAGGGGCCGATAGAAACAAAAGTATGCTATTTAAGAGAGAGATTTACAAAACAGCTGAGTGGAAGAGGAGGAAATGAATAGGAACAGAGCCCTAATATGAGAAATGGCTTCATCTCTTCTGATGTCTCTTCTGGGACTTTGTCACCAGCTTGATTCTCTAAAGTGAGGGCCTCAAACCTTAGGGAGAGTCTCTGCCTGTAAGATGGGTAGGAAGCCTAGACAATCAGATAAGCAGGTGCACATAAAGACTGATTTGAGTCTTTACTGGAAACACCTACTCAATAATGAAGAAGAGTACTTCAGTGGGCAGAGAAATATTTTGATGGCGATTTGAAGGTGGAGGTTGAGACCCTAAAACCATGAATTTAGTCGGTGTCCAGAAATCAAGAGGGAGAGCCACAACACTTCGCTAAGATAATGAGTAAGATGTGTCTGTAGCCCAGCAAAGGAGAGGGGAGATGGCAAAAGAGAGCTATTGCCCAATATGATAAAAATAGTTGAGAGACGTTTACAGAGGAGGAATGTCTAATTCTTATTTTTAAGTTATTATTATCATGATGGTGTAAACCACCCCCGCCCATCCTATACTAGTTCCTCAGTGTTCAGTAAAACCTGCTACACAACTGTATTAGTTTCCTGGGGCTTCTGTAATAAAGTATCACAAAATGGGTGGCTCAAATAACAGAAATTTGTTGTCTCAGAGTTCTGGAGCTGAGAAGTCTGAAATCAAGATGTTGTCAGGTTTGTTCATTCAGAGGAATCTTAGGTGGGATCTCTGCCTCAGCTTCTGGTAACCTCAGGCATTCTTTGGCTTGTAGATGGTGATCTCCCTGTGCCTTCACACCATTTTCCCTCTATGTGTCTCTGTCTCTGTGTCCAAATTTCTCATTTTTTATAAGGATACAGTTGTACTGGATTAGGGTCCACCCTCATGATCTCATCTTAACCTGATCATCTGCAAAGTCCCTCTTTTCAAGTAAGGTCATATTCATTATTCTATATTATAATAAGGTACCAAGGGTTAGGATTCCACTGTCTTTTGAGGTGGGGTCACAATTCAACCCAGAACAACATCAAAAATCTGTTTTTGATCTTCTATTTTTGTATCTATCTATCTACTAATTAATTAATTAATGGAGTAAGATGGAAGATACTGTGATATCAAGGAAAGGGAATGAATTCTACACCAGAGTCAATATATTGAAGAACAAAGATAATACTGGGGGAATCATGGTATGATTAAAAAAGAAAAACAAAAAAACAAGTCAACTAATACTATGGAAACCATAGGTAGGTTTCAAGAGATGAGTCATAAGTCAGCTGCCCTCCCTCTTACTCCCAAGTTTATTATTGGAAAGTATAATTGGGTTTGAGCTATTTCATAAGACAGGGCATGTCAAATAACACTTGGGTTACAATTTTTGTCAGTATGAACTTTCACTTTTATCCAATACCCAACTCTATTTTACACAGAATTCTTACCCTAAGACAGAGCCAAGACATGTTCTTACAATGGCTGCCAAAGACTTTTGTGGTACAGGGGAAGACAAATTAAAAAACCTGGACTGTACTTGTCCTTGAAATATCACCCCAAAGCCAGAGGGAATTTATGAAACAACTTTGAGAGTATCTTTACAGTTTCAGCTTCTCTCTCTCTCCATATTTCAGACAGAAAGTCAGTTCTATGTAGTGCTTTTAAAACATTTTGGCTCAAGAAATCCTCTAGCAAAGTAGGCATGAAAGAATCTTAGAAACTGGAATCTCCGTACCCATGCTTTCTTTGTATTTAGTGTGTCTTAGCAGAGCTTAGGAAGTCCATGGGAAATATGCTTGCCGTAGATCAAATCATGAGCAATAATATTCAGGTAACTGGGCCTATGCTGGGATGCATGTGATTAGCAAACATAACTTGGGAGAGGCCATTTGCAGTATGAAAGAGGGAATATTCTCAGGCAGTGGAGAGAAGGACTGTGAATTATGAATAGACATTATTATATGGAGATCCTGAAATACTGAAAGGTCTATCAGACAGGGAAAGAAGCTACCTGACAGGAAGTCTATGAGGCCCCACCATATACATAATACATCTACAACCTCGAAATGTCAAATATCTCTCTCCATGACTATTGGGCTAACAAAATTGCTTGAAATCAGTAATTTGGATAGAATTTCCTTAGAGTCCAAGGAGGAAAGTGTTCTTTTTATCTGCATGTCATTTTTTTTAAAACCATGAACCAACTCATGAGCACCTCTGAATATGTTTTAAAAGTAGAGACTGATCCAAAGGATGATTGACATGAGTGACTACTATTATTTATGGTACATTCTCCTACAAGAATTTGAACTGCTAGCTAGAGCTGAGGACTTTCTCCAATTCTCTAATAAGAAAGATTAATTTTAGACAAAGGGGAGAAGGAAGTGGCATTGTCTATTCTCAGGGAGTAGGCTGGAACAAAAGAGCAGCACTGGTAGCCCTAGCACGGATTGGGGAAGAAGATGATGTTATGAGTATGACTGAGCCACCTGAGGTTGAATTCCTGGCAGTTGAGGATCTGGAGAGTAGAGAGGTACATGACTTCCATCTCTACTTTTGGGAGGAGGTAGTCCTCGAAACATGATTGGTGACCACACTTACAAATTGCTCTCCATACTTGGGCCTATGGAGATTATGCTGGTAATGGCTCAGGACACTGTGTCACATTGGTGGGGATGAACCTAGCCATGGAATAAAGTAGTACCCAGGTCCAAGTGGGGAGTAAATATGAAGCAGAATCCTGGGACTGATGATGGGAGATACCCTTTGCTGACTATGAGGAATGATGATGGATATTTCTTAAGAAACTGTGCTTTTGTCATGAGAATCTGGCTTGAATTATGTGGAAACTGAGGCTTAGGAAGGATGAGAATATGCATGCAGGCTGGAGAGCTGAGCCATCCACTTCCTTGGTAGTGTTAAACTCAGTTGCTTGAGCTTCCCATTCCTTTTCTGGAGGTAAAGACTTTAGAGAGAATGAAGTGGATAGGCTCCCCTCCAGGATAACATGTCTTCTCATTGTTTGGATGTCAAAGTTCCAGAAGTGAATCCTGACTCTTAGTGTGAAGAGGAATGTTGGAAGATAAAATCTGGGATTCAGCCCACTATTCTGGACAAATTAAAGGTTTAGAAACTTTCCTTAGGCTGGAAGAGACCCAACTGGAAATTATCATCCTAGTGTGGGATGTGGGAAACCCATCTGAATAGATGGCAAAAATACCCATACTTCCAGGTATTATTTCACATGGGGGTGTTTGAAAAGTGGATTGATCCAGAGAAGTCTACATATGCTCAGAGGAAATCCAAATTCCTTGGAGATATTGGAAAGATGTGGGGTACCAATCCTATGGAGAATGATGTTTAAGCCAATTTCACTGGAAATGGAAAAGAGAGGATGCCTTAGTTGATTGTCCACTTGATTGTCATGTTTGAGCTTATAAATAGCCTAAAGGAAGTCCAGGCAAGAAAGAATGGGGGCAGGGAGTCAGATCCAGGACACTACAATGTGGTCACCATAAGGATCTCAAGAATCCAGTTTGGAAAACAGGCACCTTCATCTCATCCTGGAGAAGCCTTGTGCTTTTGTGGGAAGAGTTCAGGTGTTACACAGTCAGATAGACATGGGTTTGAATCCTGTCTCTCCTAGGCCAGTTATATGACCTAATCCAGTGACTGAGTCTCACTTCCCTCATCTGTAAAATACTCACAAGATTTTTGTCAAGATTAACAAGAATATATGTAAAGCTCATGGAAGGCACTCAATTGTGGCTCATTGTTATCATGTCACTCTGCCGAGCAGGATGCCCTGCACATAATAAGAGCTCAGTATGATTTTGCAATAATGGTATTTTGTAACTTTGAGTAAAGCACATTTATCCTTGGGTATGTACTTGCTTTGACTTGTCTCTGAAGTCTACTCCAAGCATCACTATCTATCCTCAGGAGTCCTGCTGTTTCCTCCCATCTCCTCTTAGGGCAGTATGGTGTAGTGAGTGAGAGTGCAGGCTCTGGTGTTAGCCTGCCTGGATTTGATTCCTGGGTCTGCCATTTACAACCTGTCTGGCTTGGGTAGATATCTTAGCTTCTCTTTGTCTCATTTTTTATATCTATAAATTGGAGATTGTAACAATCCTGAATCCTCTGAGAGAACCGTATATATATCTGTGTGAAGCACTTAGAAGAGTAGTAAATGCTCAATGAATGTTTGTTGTTATTGCTATAGGTTTTTTTTTAATACATTATTCAGCCAAGAGACACATTCCTCTGACATCAGTAGAGAGGGGATGAACATGGGCATCCCTTTGACACTGTGCTTTAAGGAACTACTAGGCTGATCTGAAACTGCCTCCAGAATATACTGATTATGAGAACTGCTCAGGATCTTATGGAAGCCAAACCATACTAGCTCATGATAAACCACCATGCTCCTGTTATTGTTCATGTGTTAAGAGTTTCCCATAGGTCAGGGCCGGGGCTTCTGGCCCTGCAGTGTAGGGCTGTGCTCATAGAATGATCATTCATTCATTCACTCAGTCATTCATTCATCAAATGTTTATTGAGCACTGACCTTGCCAGACAGCAACTCTGTAGTGGATGAGCTTGAGAATCCATATTGGGAGGAGGGTAGGAGCCAAGTGGGAGGGGACATGGTCTCACTGATGTCCTTGTTTCTACAATGACAGTGAGTAGAGTGGGAGTAATTATAGGAAATACAGCATCCTGGACAAACCACATGCAGATTCATAAGAGAATTCTGGGCAGCTGAGATTCTGCCTGGCTGGGGGTCAGGGGTGGGTCATTGATAATGTTTCCTGAGGTTTGCCTCTTTCTTACACAGACCACTTTGTCTTCTCTTTTATTGAAGATAGGACATATGCCAAGAGGGGAAGCAACATTTAAGTACAGCTCAGAATAGAAAGTGAGATCTATACTTGGCTGAAGGCCACTCTTGTTGCTCTTCCTTTGGGCGCCTCTCTCATTGGCTGGGCTTCCTGCCCGCTAGGGCAGCCTCAAGGTGACTGCTCTCGGGTTCGGTTCACCACTTGTTTACTCTCTGAATGTGCAGTCGAATTGAATTCATGCTCTCCTTCCATCCTACCCTCCCTCATGGTAGTGTCCTCTAAGTTAAAACTTTTAATGCCCTCCACTTTTTTCAGAAACTGTTTGAAATGCTGATTTTCTGAGGAAAATACAAACAAACCTGTAATTCCATACCTGGATGTAGATTTTGCTGACATTGTAATGAAGCCCTCTTTTTTTTTTTTTTTTTTTTTTTTTTTTTTTTTACAGATCTCATTGGCTTTTATTTAGTGACTCATGAATCAGGAAGGATCTAGTCTAAAAAACAAAAAAGAGGGCGTGTGTTGTGATGAGCACTGGGTGTTATATGCAACTAAGGAATCACTGAACACCACATCAAAAACCAATGATGTACTGTATGTTGGCCAACTGAACATAATAAAAAAAAATAAAAGGTAAAAAAGATAAAATTAAAAAAAATAAAAACCAAAAAGGAGTTTCAAAGAGTTGTATAAGGTGAGAGGGTTTTATAGTCAAAAGTGAGCAGGAACAAAGAAGTTATTACTTTCTTTCTTTTTTTTTTTAAATTTTTTTATTGTTATGTTAATCCCCATACATTACATCATTAGTTTTAGATATAGTGTTCCATGATTCATTGTTTGTGCATAACACCCAGTGCTCCATGCAGAACGTGCCCTCCTCAATACCCATCACCAGGCTAACCCATCCTCCCACCCCCCTCCCCTCTAGAACCCTCAGTTTGTTTTTCAGAGTCCATCGTCTCTCATGAGGAACAAAGAAGTTATACTGGACATTTGCTGATTGGCTAAGGCAGGCTTGCTTTCCTAATGTGGAATGAGGGGAAGTCTGGGAGCCAGGTCAGGTGATGTGCTGAATGGTTGATCGAATCTCTTCTTTCCTGTGAGAGCCAAGCATAGAAACTTAGTAATGAAGCCCTCTTACATCACTATTTTATTTTCCATCTAACAACACTATCAGGCAGGTAGGGAATTTGCATCGATTCCCATGGAGCGCTGTTGTGGTCAAGTGCTGCACGGCATAGGAACATTCTTTTACTATTTCAGATACAGTAGTCCCCCCTTATCTGCAGTTTTGATTTCTGAGGTTTCAGTCTCTCTCAGTAAACCTGGTTTTTTGCTTTAAAACATTTTTGATTTTATTATATATTAATGTAACTCTTGATTTCTTGTCATTCATTTGAATTTTGTTCTCCTTAATTGTAAGGATTGTATGTTTCTTTTAAGTTTTTATTTTAATTTCAGTCAGTTAACATACAGTGTTATATTAGTTTCAGATGTACAGTATAGTGATTCAACAATTCCACGTATCACCTTGTGCTCATCACAACAAGTGTGCTCCTTAATCCCCATCACCTATTTCACACACCCCCCCCCAACCTCCCCTCTGGTAACCATCAGCTTGTTCTCTAATTTAAGAATCTGTTTCTTGGTTTGTCTCTCTATTTTTCCTTTGCTTGTTTGTTTTGTTTCTTAATTCCACATATGAGTGAAATCATATGGTATTTTTCTTTCTCTGACTTATTTTGCTTAGCATTATACTCTCTAGATCCATCCATGTTGTTGCAAGTGGTAAGATTTCATTCTTTTTTTTTAATGACTGAGTAACAGTCCTGCATATATATATATATCCTTTATGTGTTTATATATTGCTGCATATATATATATATATCCTTTCTCTTGTTGATGTGAAATATCTCATTGATTGATGTGTGAACATTGAACCACCCTGGCAATCCAGGAAAAAAATTCCACTTGATTGTGGTGAGTGATTTTTTTCTTTTAATGTATTGTTGGATTTGGTTTACTAGTAGTTTGTTGAGGATTTTTTTATCTATGTTCATCAGGGATATTGGTCTGTAATTCTCCTTTTTGATGGGGTCTTTGTCTGGTTTGGGGATCAAGGTAATTGTGGCCTCATAAAACGAGTTTGGAAGTTTTCCTTCCATTTCTGTTTTTTGGAACAGTTTCAGAAGAATAGGTATTAATTCTTCATTAAATGTTTGGTAGAATTCCCTGGGAAGCCATCTGGCCCTGGGCTCTTGTTTGCTGGGAGATTTTTTTTTTTTTTTGATTACTGCTTCAATTTCTTTAGTGGTTATAGGTCTGTTCAGGTTTTCTATTTCTTCCTGGTTCAGTTTTGGTAGTTGCTACATCTCTAGGAATGCATCCATTTCTTCCAGATTATCTAATTTGCTGGCATAGAGTTGCTCATAATATGTTCTTATAATTGTTTGTATTTCTTTGGTGTTGGTTGTGATCTCTCCTCTTTCATTCATGATTTCATTTATTTGGGTCCTTTCTCTTTTCTTTTTGATAAGTCTGGCCAGGGGTTTACCAATCTTGTTAATTCTTTCAAAGAACAAGCTCCTAGTTTCGTTGATCTGTTCTACTGTTCTTTTGGTTTCTATTTCATTGATTTCTGCTCTGATCTTTATAATTTCTCTTCTCCTGCTGGGTTTAGGCTTTATTTGCTGTTCTTTCTCCAGCTCCTTTAGGTGTAGGGTTAGGTTGTGTATTTGAGACCTTTCTTGTTTCTTGAGAAAGGCTTGTATTGCTATATACTTTCCTCTTAGGACTGCCTTTGCTGCATCCCAAAGACTCTGAACAGTTGTGTTTCCATTTTCCTTTCTTTCCATGAATTTTTTTAATTCTTCTTTAATTTCCTGGTTGAACCATTCATTCTTTAGTAGGATGCTCTTTAGCCTCCATGTATTTGAGTTCTTTCTGACTTTCCTCTTGTGATTGAGTTCTAGTTTCAAAGCATTGTGGTCTGAAAATATGCAGAGAACGATCCCAATTTTTGGTACCAGTTGAGACCTGATTTGTAACCTAGTGGTTCCTTTTTTTTTTTTATCTCTGTGTTAAAGGTTTCACTGATATCTTCCATTCTTTTCTCATGTCCAGTGAGTATTCTTATGTTGATTGCTTTAAATACTCCATCAGGCATGTTACTCATATCTGTTTCTCTTAGATCTTTGATCATGGCCATGCCCTTTTCTTTCATTTGGGACAAATTTCTCTTTCTTTTCATTTTGTCTGTTTCTCTGTATTAGGAAAGTCAGCTACGTCTCCTGTTCTTGAGGGTAATGGCCTTATTAAAAAGGGGTGCCCTGCCATGTAGTGTTCCCTGTTCCCTGGGACGTGGCACTTCCAGGAGTGTCTCCAATGTATGCAGCGTGTGCTCTGCTTTTTTGTCCTGGCTGCATTATCCTTCAGGCCAGTTGTCTACAAAGGATCTCTTTGCCTGTTGTGGGTGGTGTTTTGTCCCTGGCCTGAATGTTGTGAGTTTTAACTAGGTGTGATCTGACCTGCTTGTGAAATGAGGCCTGTCATCACTGCCACTGGAACCAAGGCCCTGTAAAACTCCTTGGTCAGGAGAGGTGGTGTGGGTTGGGTTTGGGGCTGGTCTTCTCAAGGAGGAGGCCCACTGTGCAGGGACTAAAGCAAGTGTGTCTGTGAAGGGTGGTTTCACTGGAGGGTGGGGAGTGGGTCTTGGTGTAAGCAAGGTAGGTAGTGAGTGTTGGTGCTATACTGGTTTCTGCAGGTGGCTCTGTGCTTATGCAGAGGGGTGGGGGAGGGAAATGATGCCTGCCAGTTCCTTTGTTCCTGGAGAATGTCTCTCCCTGAAAGTTGCCTCTCTAGGACATGCTCTGAGATGAGCAAATAATCTTTCCATTCTGTGTCCCATGTGTTCTTCAGATTGCTGTTTCCACACTGTATGTCCATGGACTTTTTGCCCTGCTTCCTCTCTAAGAGTAGCCCCAATATTTCCAGGCTCTCCTCGAGCTAAGCCCACTCACCTTTAGAACTCCAGGCCATAAACCCTGCTGGTTGCAAGAACTCACAAAATTCAGCCCCTCTTGCTTTCCAAGTCAATTGCTATGGAGATTCGTTTTCCCCTTGCACGCCCCTGTGTGCTAGTCTGTCTCTCACCCTTCTCTGTGACCATGGCACCCTCCCCACGGCAGTGGCCATGATCTCTTGCTCTCTCAAACCATATCTCTGTCCTTTCTACATTCTTTGATGTGCCCTCTTCTCTACTTTTAGTTGTGGAGTTTGTTCTGCCAGTCTGCAGATCATTTTCTGGAGTATTTAGGATGATTTGATAGTTACCAAGTTTTGCCTTGGGAAGAGGCAAGCCTAGGATCCTCCTGCTCTGCTGCCATTTTCACCCTCCTTTCCCTCAATAAGCCTTGGTTGGAAGCAGGTGATCCTCCTTCTCATGTAGAGTCAGAAGGTCAACAGTAGCTGTCACAATGCCTATATCATTCACCTCACTTCATCTCATCACCTAGGTGTTTTATCATGTCATAGCATCACCGGAAGAAGAAAGGTGAATACAGTATAATAAGTTATTTTGAGAGAGAGAGAGACCACATTCACCTAACTTTTTTTTTTTACAGTATATTGTTATAATTGTTCAATTTTATTATAATTGTTGCTAATTTCTAATTGTGTCTAACTTATAAATTAAACTTTATCCTATGTATGTAGAAGAAAAAAAAATAGTATATATAACATTCAGTACTATCCATGGTTTCAGGCATCCCCTGCAGATAAGGGGGGCTACAGTGGTGTTATACTCAGAGGGAAGTCTCAATAAATAACAGAGACATGACTTGAAACTATATTTCATACTTTCTACCCCAGTTTTCTTGCTGCTACTTCCAAGTGCTTGTTAGAATTTTGATGGAAGGAAGAGAGATGAATGCACACTCTCACTGGACCTATTGATTTAACAGGTCCAGTAAGAACATAGCACCTGAAGAGGTCTAGTCAGTCTTAGGAAATATTCCTGCTACCCCCCCCCCCCCCCCCATTTAAGTACATTCCTTTTAAATTCCTTCTTTATCATTACAGGACAAATGGTGGAGCTTCTCTTGCTTCTCCTGCATGAGGATAATCTATCCTCCTGCATTTCTTAGCTTATTCTCACTCAGTTCCTCATTAACTCCTGATATTGATTCTTCTGTATATAGGAGGGAGAGAGGAGGTATCGATTATCTCTTCTCTCCCGCCTCTATATACACTAACACCCTCTCTATGGGCCTATTATTGTCTGCATTTTATCTTACACAAATCTCTCCCAACTTAAACATTTCTCCACCCAAATCCTATCTGCCCCTCCAGCTACCACTATATCTTTTTTCTTCCCATTCTAGCAAAGCTTTGATAGGAATGATCCCCTACTTCCTCAGTGACCCTTTAGCTCTCTCTAGTCTGGATTTGGTTCCCAATATTGCAGCTTAAGTGGTTTTTCTGAGGTCACTACTGACCCCTGTGTTGGAGGATCTAGTGGGTACTTTCTAGTATTCATATTATCTGATCTCTCTGAAGCATCTGATTGTGAACTAGGCCTCTCTTTGTCACATTCTTGCAGGTCAGTTGTTTTCAGATCCTCTTACAGTACATCATATAAACTTATTAAATGAATAGATATTCAATGTTAACTGTGTGCCAGGGGCTATTCTAGAACCATGCTTTTTGCCATATTTTATTACCTTGATCTTTAATAATGAGGTGAATGTGGGGTACTTATGCAAGTTCAAAAAGAAACAACAAGGAAGGCACTTGATGTAATGAGTACTGGGTGTTATATGCAACTGATTAATCACTAAATTCTACCCCTGAAACTAATAACACACTATATGTTAACTAAATTGAATTTAAATAAAAAATTTTAAAAAGGAAATATCAGCTGGATAATATAAGCCAAGATTATTTTTTTTTTGAAAGATTTTATTTATTTATTTGACAGAGAGAGAGACAGCGAGAGAGGGAGCACAAGCAGGGGGAGTGGGGAAGGGAGAAGCAGGCTTCCTGCCGAGCAGGGAGCCCGATGCGGGGCTCGATCCTAGGACCCTGAGACCATGACCTGAGCCGAAGGCAGTCACCTAACCGACTGAGCCACCCAGGCACCCCTAAGCCAAGATTTTTGAGGTTGTTTTTGTTTATAGAAGTTGCTTTTTATCTTTATATTTTATCTTTATATATTGGCAGCGGGAAACTTCCAGGAATCTTGTTATGAGAATAAGATAGTCTACTTAGTCACCAGATGGAAGAAGGTTCCTGAAGTCATACCCTTTACATTTCTCTCTAGGTTTTTAGCTTGAATATTCATAAGCCCACTAAGATGACTTTATGTTGGAATGAGAACTGTCATTATGATCTAGGATTATCAGAAAAAGAATATTCAGATCAGAGAATAACTTGAAAATTTGGGGCATCACAATTTCCCATTGCTTGGGAGAACATAGGAGATTTGGGAAAATGTTTATCATTACATTTTATGTATTTAACCATTTTATTTTGTAAAGAACCATGCAGTTGTAAACTCCTTGGATTGCAAATTCGAAGAACGGTTCTAAAACCTGCACTACAATGAGAATTGAAGAAAGTTAGATAATGGAAGTTAGATATTCTCTTGTTCATCCTTTTTACCTTGGAAATAAGAGAATTGAAGCATAGATTTACTTGTCCATAGCTAAACAGTACATGAGTGTCAGAGTTGGCCTCAAAGTTCAGCACTGCTGTGTGAAAGGAGACTGAACTTTTAGGCTGTCCGCCCTCTGGGCTTCCACAGCGTGTATCACACTGAATTGTAATTGCCTATTTGCTTTCTAGTTTTCTCTATTCATCAGTGGTCTCTTTGAAAGTAGATCTTTGTCTGATTTATATCTGTATCCCAAGCATCTAGCACAATAAATAGTTGCTGAGTACATGTATATGGCATGGTAGGTAATGTGTTGGGTGCTTAGTATACAGAGATTTAAAAAAAAAAATTTAGGTATTGGAATAGACTTACAATGTATCACTTAATTAATTGATTCCATATATATATTGGCATTTATCATAGGCCAGGCATCAGGTTAGGAGCTGGGTATTCATTGGTGAACAAGACAGGAATGATTTCTGCCCAAAGGGAACTTAAAATGTGGTGAGAGAGAGAAGTTAAAGAAATAAACATTCCAATAAACAGATAATTCCAAACGATAGTAAGTGCGAAGAAAGAAGAGGATGTATAAAGTTATGAGAGAGAGGGTATCGGAGTTGAGGGCATATGATTTACATTGGGACTTCAGGAGAGGCCTCTCTCTGAGGGGCAACACTTGAGCTGAGATCTGAGTGATGAGGAAGCGTGATCAATGTCTGTGAGAAGAACATCTCCAGAGGCTATGACAGTATGAGTGGTGGCCCCGACACAGAAAAGCACATGATGGAGTGATTCGGCTAAAGAGTACTGAGCTAGAAGGAGAGATGTGCAAGGCGAGGTGGGAAAGATGGGAGGGGGCCAGATCATGATAGTGATGATAAGGGATTTGAGTTTTATTCAATGTGTAATCCCATTTTTAAAAATAACATTTTTATTTTTGGAACAGTTTTAGATTTTGAGAATTACTGAGAGGATAGTACAGAGTTCCCATGTATACCACATCCAGTTTCCCTATTATTAGCATCTTACATTAGTGGAGCGCATTTGTCAAAATTAAGGAATAGATGTGGATACTTTAGTATTAATTAAAGTCCATACTTCAGATTTTTTTCAGTTTTTTTCTTATGTTCTTTTTCTGTTTTATTATCCCATTCAGGACACCACGTTAGAATTAGGCATCATATCTCCTTAGACTCTTCTTGACTGTGACAGTTTCTCAGACCTGTGTCTGATTATGTCTCTATCCCAAGTATCTAGCCCAAGATGCACAAGATGCTGGGGTACAGTAGGTTTATTGAGCATAGAAACACAGACACTAGTCTCTCTCTCTCTCTCTCTCAGCCCTCCAGACTATGTATATCTATGGCATGGGGGGGTTGAAAATTTTCTTGCATATTATTTTTCATTAACATGGGGCACTGATGATCCTGGACACAGAGCCATACCCACTGTTCTGTGGAGCCTATCTCATTGGCTGCTAAGGGCTGCCTTCACCATACCCTCTTTGGAAATTCCTATTTATATAGACAGTTACATAAATGATAGGTAGTTTTTGAATTTTACAAGAACTCTAGTTCCTGCCTTACCGCCAGGGATACTTGGGGTTCTGTGATAAACATATCATCTTAATCACCCTTCCTTCTTGCTTTGGCTCATATCCCTTTTTTTCGTGTCTCCCATCTCCCCTCTTCACTTCCTGTCTTCCTCGTATTAGCAGGGGTGTAGGCCAGGGCTTCCTTTGACTTTGAACCATGATAACTGATTTTTTCAAGATGTTTGGTTCTAGAAATCTACGAAATGTCTTCCTGCTTCCTTTTACAGAAGAAATAGGGGCCCTGGAATATCCTTGAGCCTTTCTCCGACCTCATTTGCTCTGGCTTCTGATCATGTTGGCCTGAGAGGACATGCAGACAGACCACTTTATTACTTTTAGTTCTCAAGTTCCCCTTTACTTCCTACACCAACAAGAGATTCAGGCTACCTGAGTGGTAAACAAATTCCTCTCTAAAGTAGTCAATGCTGTTTGCCAAAATACATTTTTATACTCATTTTTTTTTTTTTTTTTTACCAGCATAGCTCCCCTTCATCTCTTTCTTCATCTCCAACTTCCCTGAAAGGCTTTTCTACATGCCAAGGATAACAAGGGATTATAAACTTTGTGAGAGTAGGGCAGGGCAGGACCTTTTCTCATGTAAATGTGCTTCCTGCATGGTTTTGCCAATCAGCCAATATTTATGGAATCTAATACAAAAATTCTACACAAAGTAGCTCCATTACCTCATAAACATACCTTGTATAAATTTATGGTCAGCTAAACACATGTGTCATAGTTATTTGTTTCCTGTGGGGGGAGTGGGAAAAGGGTATATATCTCTGTGTATGAAAAACTTCAGTTAAGTAGTAGGACCCAACTAACTAGAATCATTGCCTTATGTTCTACTTTTAGGAGAGAGCAAAGAAGGAAAAGAAAAATAGGCTGAATGAAGGAAATCAGGGATTTAGTAATTAAGAAGTACCCAAAGTCTTCTGACACACAACTAAAACTTAATCTGTATTTAGCCTAATTCCCTATTCAATGCTAACAAGCGTGAGATCCCATGGTCTGGCAGCGTTATCACTTAGATAGACAAGGATTCCATGCTGTTTGTCTACCTGGCCTAACAGAGGCAGACCTATAGAGTTGCTTACATTCCAGTGACTCTTCTACAGCAAGGGCTGAAATAAGGGAAGAGTATGGTGTGGTACAGAGGTGGACATTAGGAATCTATGGTCTGGGTTCAAGTCCTGCCTTTGTCTGTTATTCAGAGTTTAAGACTGGGTGAGTTAGCTGACCTTTCTGATTTTGCTTTTCTCACTTCTGAAATGCGTGATGGTGCTGTGAGACTTGAATGAGATGTTCTATCTAGGGTGATATGTAAAGTCCTTGGCGTAGAAGAGGTGCTTAATAAATGTCAGCTCCTATTATAAGCTTTTGTAACAATATGGGTTTCCTGATGGAACTATTATAACCCAGAATTGTTTACCATAACCATTCCAGGACTACATTATTAAATCTGGAATGTACCCTCTATGTGTGTGTGTGTGTGTGTGTGTGTGTGTGTGTGTGTATGCGTGTGAATACAGCAAAATCTTAGTCTTCTGAAGCCGTCTTTTAGTAGCAACATCTCATTCGAATACAGCCAAGGACCATGAACCATATAGAAACAATGCCTGAACAGACACAGAAGATGTCACAAAATTCATGGACTAAATAAGGTGTAAGTATTTCCCTCATATTAGAACCTCTCTGATGCTTATCCACTTGTATGAGAGAACAGAGGTGGCTTCTTAGCCATCTTTACAAAAAATTTACTTATTTATTTTTAATGTGTAAAATTCTACAGGTTTAAATCTTTTTTTCAGCTTTGTGGAGATATGATTGACAACTAAAAATTGTATATATTTAAGGAGTATACATGTGATGTTTTGGTATATGTATCCATTGTGAAATGATTAGCATAATCAAGTGAGTTAATATATCCATCACCTCACGTAGTTACCAATTTTTTCATTTCTCTGTGTGAGCTAAGAACACTTGAGGTCTCCTCTCTTAGCAAATTTGAAGTATACACTACATTATTAACTATAGTCACCATGCTGTACATCAGATCTCAGAACTGACAGAACTTACTCATCTCATACCTGAAAGTTTGTACCCTTTGGTCAATATCACTCCTCTTTCCCCACCATCTAACCTCTGATAACCACTATGCAACTTTCTGTTACTATGAGTTTGACTTTTTTCCTTAAGATTCTACATATAGGTGAGATCATGCTCATCTTTTTATTCTCTATAGCATCGTCTGCATTTCCTGGCATATAGTTTGACCTCTATGTAGTTGTTGAATTGATATGAACTGTGGCCAGGGATTTGGTTTCCTCTAGCAAAATGGAAACAGCAAATAGAAGGAAATATGCAATTTCTATAAGCAGCAATGAAAAGTGAGACTTAATAGTTTTAATTTTAAATGTCTTCTGACACAAATTAACAGAGCAGACACAAGTATGCGTAGAGCTATTCTTTTTTTTGTTGTTGTTAGTTACCATAGAGTGCAATATTGATTTCTGGAGTAGAATTCAGTGATTCATCACTTACATACAACACCCAGTGCTCATGACAGCAAGTGCCCTACTTAATCCCCATCGCCCATCTAGCCCATCCCCCACCCACCTCCTTCCAGCAACTCTCAGTTTGTTCTCTATCATTGAGTCACTTACAGGTTGTTTACCTCTCTCCTTTTTTTCTTTGGCCTCCCCTCCCATATGTTCATCTGTTTTCTTTCTTAAATTCCACATATGAGTGAGATCATATGGTATTTGTCTTTCTCTGACTAACTTATTTCACTTAGCATAATATACTCTAGCTCCATCCACTATGGAGAGAGCCCTAATGTCTGTCAACTGATGAATGGATAAAGAAATGTGGTATATATGTGTATACATACAATGGAATATTATTCAGCCATCAAAAAGAATGAAATCTTGCCATTTGCTGTGACATGGGTGGAGCTAGAGACATTTAATGCAGGGGCAGTTATTTATTTATTATTAGGCAGGATACAGTATTTGCTATAGCAGCTTGAGGGTGTCAACAGTGGACAGTACCTACCATACTTAATATTCCTAATAAAAATCCTCATCTCGTAGAAAACAAGCTAAATCATGCTAATTCTTTGGAAAATTTATATCTCAAATATCTTTATTAAAACATATACATATATGCTGAATTTCTCTAGGACTCACAAATTTGGGGGGGGAGTGAGGTCACAGAAATAGGAACTGAAATTTCACAGACCTTTAGGTAAATCTATATAATATTGTGCCTCTGGCTCACTAAAATATCGCCCTCCCAACTTTGTCTAGAAGTCCTTGGGGAGTAGGTTACCTGTTTGCAAGAAGAAATTCTGCCCCTGTGGGGTGCCGTGTTTGCTTTTGCCTATCACGGCAGCTTTTTCGGCCGCTGCTAATTGCTCTCTTGTGCCCCACGGTCACCATAGGTCTCCAGTGGCCTCTGGGCACTGTCGACTCCACTGTGCATAGTGTGATCCCATAGTTTCTATCAAGGACTTCACTAGTATCACTTGAGCCTTCCAAGTATGAAAGCTTCTCTGTGATGTGTGGTGCAAGATGCCCATCTTCCCTGGTGTTACAGCAATACACGTGGGTTCCAATGTTGTACAGAACTTTAGTGACAGAGCTCTTTCAGATTTTGCCTACAGCTACCCTGTTCCTGAAAGGATTTAGATCTGAGGCCAGTGAGAACTGGGCCAGATAACATGTCCTAGAGACAGTTACCATGCCATATTCAGATCAAACTTTCTGCTTGATGACTCAGGATTTACTTACCGACTCAATCTCAGAAAGGCTTTTTCCTTCCCTTAGGATTAATGTCAGAAATTTCTTCATTCTTCATGAAAATAGCTGTCTGAAAGCCTGCCCCGTAGGTTTATGGATACAGAGATATATATGTATTCCTTCCTTCCTTCCTTGCTCCCATCTTCCTTGCTTCCTTCTTTCCTTCAACAAATATTTCATCAGATTCCAGGTACTGTTTAGATGGTAGAATCACAGCAATTAACAGAAGAGACAATGTCCCGTCTTTCGGGGAGCCTTGTGGGAGACACATAATGGAAAATAATCAAATATGTGGGGGTACTGTTTTAGATAAAATGGTCACAAAGGCTTGGATTAGGTGCCATTGCAGCAGAAATGTGACTAAGGAAAAGAGGTAGTGTAATGGATATCTGAAGGAAGATGATTCTTCTTCGAAGGAGCAGTAAGTTCTAGGGCCCTGGGGAAGGTATATGCCTGGCCTGTTGGAGGAACAGAAGGAAGGCTAGATTGATTGGAGCAGAGCTAGTGAAATGGAGAGAGAGATAGGAAAAGAGGTCTGAGGGTTACTCAGGATGACAACTCAAGTAGAGCCTTGCACACCTTGATCTGACTTTAAATAAATACATATAGATAAAGAAACTTTGTGGGGTCTTGAGCAGAGGATTCAAATGGTCTCACCTAAAAGAATCACTCTTGCTGCTGTGTGGAGATTGGATTGTAAGAAGGCAAGTGTGGAAGGAAAGAGACAAGTAAGGAAACTATTACAGCAATCCAGGTGAGACGTGATGGAAGTTTGATTTGGATGATGGAAGTGGACAGGGGTGAGAAGTGGCCCATTTTTGTATACTGCTTAAAGGTATGGTAACCAAATACTAAGTTATTTAAGGAATAAATGATTTAAGCAACATGAAGGAAAGCCAGGATTGAAGGGTGATTTCACTGGTTTTGGTCATAGAGATCTATAGGTTATAATTGCCATTTACAGAAATAGGGGATGTTGGAGAGCCCCAAGTTGGAGCAGGTGGAGTCTAAGCTATGGGCCTGGACATGTTGAGTTTAAGGTATTTATTAGATACTCAAACTGAGTTGCTGTATTAATTTGCCAAGCTCCTGTAAGAAAGTAGCTTACACTGGGTGACTTAAATAACAGAAATTTACAGTCTTACAGTTTTGGAGGCTAGATGTCCAAGATCAAGGTGCCAGCAGGTTTGGTTCCCTCTAATATTTGAGAGGAAGGATCTGTTCAGGACCTTCTCCCTGGCTTGTCTTCTGCCTATGCTTCCTCACATCATGTTCCTTCTGTGCATGTCTGTGTCCAGATTTCTTCTTCTTATAAAGATACCAGTCATACTGGATTAGGACCCTCCCTACTAACTTCATTTTAATTTGGTTATGTTTACAAGGACTCTACCCTAACTCAGGTCACATTCTGAGGTAATGGGGGTTAAGAATTTCAAATGTGATTTTTGGGTGAACACAGTTCAGCCCATAACAGATGACAAACTTAGGGCAAAGGTTGGGAGATGAAATGTGTATTTGCTGTTATCTGCACATAAGTGATATTTAAAGCCATGAGGCTGCATGGGACCACTCTCTGGGTTGAGTGGAGGTAGAGATGTCTTGAGATGCTCTAACATTTAGAGGTGGGTGATTCTTACTCAGACTCACTGTGAATCTTCAGTTACATAGATTTTCATAAATTATAAGCCCTTTTAAATTATGAGTCTGTGATGTCTGGGTCATGCAGGGTTCTAGCCAATGGCCCCCACTTTCAGAGGAGAAGGGCACTTGATAGGGTGGTTAAGATTAAAGCAGAAACTTTGCATACAGACGGTAGAGGTTCTGGAGGACTCTGATGCTGGTGCCTGTTGTTTCCTTAAAGAGTTCACTTCTGGGCAGTTTTTAACATTTTCCTGGAAGACATTAAAGCGAATTTTAAAGTACACTAAGGAACTTCGCCTTGATTGAATAATAGCCTTGAGAGAAAAGGAAATAAGAGACTGGTTTCAGATGTATAACTCCCACAATGTCCTAGAAATGAACTAAAAAACATAGCCATTTTCTTTTCATCTTTTGTTACTTAGTGACACATAACAGATCTTTTTGCTTGTTTTGAGTTTGCAGAGACTGTGAATCATGGTTTGGACATCATTTTCCTGGAAAGGTGGTCTCTGTTCATCTGGTCAGTGCATATTTGCCGAGTGCCTTTGGCAGATTGTTATTGGGTAAGATGACCACAAGTCTGGCCTAAAAAGGAGTATGTTGTGATTTTGTTTTCTGGGATAATTCTCTATGCAGATAGCGTACTATGGTAGGAACAGCATGGAACTGAGGCTTGAATTTTCTCACTCACTCTGACTCCAATCTAATCCACACCCATAGACTAGTCAGTCATTTATTCTTAGATTATATACAAGCTAATGACTTAAAAATAAATTACCTCCAATTTCTTTTAAAGATTTATTTATTTGAGGGGTAGGGGGGGAAGAGGGAGAGAATCTTCAAGCAGACTCTGTGCTAAGGAGCCCATCGCAGGGCTCAATCTCACGACCCATGAGGTCATGACCTGAGCCGAAACCTAGAGTTGGATGCTTCACCAACTGAGCTGCCCAGCTGCCCCTACCTCCAATTTTTTAAAAGCTATTATTGTTTCTAGGGGACCTACCCAGACACACTTGGCCTAGTTCTGTGACTTGATGTCGGCCCTGGCATGATATTCTAGGTGGGAAGACTAAGAGTGTTTGTGTTAACAAAATAACAAGAACTTTTCAAAAACAAATCCCCAACACCGGAAACCTTGCCTCCGGTGTAACTTTTTGCTTCTGCTCTCCTACACCTACCTTGTATCTGTGACTTACATTCCATTAAAATGTGTTTAGAGTGATCTTTGTGTTAGACTTCAAAGTGTTCAACTTCCTTGAGAAATAGATTTAAAAATATTATCTTTTTTTTTTTTTTTTTAAGATTTTATTTATTTGACAGAGAGAGACACAGCGAGAGAGGGAACACAAGCAGGGGGAGTGGGAGAGGGAGAAGCAGGCTTCCCGCTGAGCAGGGAGCCCAATGCGGGGCTCGATCCCAGGACCCTGGGACCATGACCCCAGCCGAAGGTAGACGCCCAACGACTGAGCCACCCAGGCACCCCTAAAAAGATTATCTTTTGATCTCATCTTCAGACTATTACTTAGGGCTGTTTTTCTCTTATGTAGGTCCAGTTGGTCATTTTTGTTCTCAGGTCAACACTCTGAGGTGTGACCGTGTGTCCAGAGGATGCCCTTAGATACACTTGTCCACCTTGTCACTGTCAAGCCCAGAAATCTCACTGTCAACTAACACTGTTATCTTCAATGGCTGCTCAGAATGTAACATTCCCCTGGACTTTGGTTATACAGCGACAGTATTGGGTGCATTTTCTGTCAGCTGTTGTTCTGAATTAGTAACAAATGAGGCATAGGATTATATCCGTTCAGTGGCACAGAAAGCCACCTAACTGGTATCAAGCACATGGTTTGCCTCTTACTGCAAATACTGAATTCCCTTTTCTTCACCAGGAGTCTTCATTTGCAGGCTCTTTTCCCATGAGGCTATAAGTTTTCATTTGCTCTTAAGAGTTAATTAAATTTAAAATTTTAAAAGGCTAGAGCTAGCAGTGAAATTAAAGGTAATTAGACTTGTGAGAAAATATGTCTAGGGGTAAAGCCAAGTTGTTCAAGGCCACGCTGAGATGAGGCAGTGCTAAGATGAGAGGGGGTTTGGGACTCTCTTTGGAGCCATAGAAGCAGCTTGGGGTATATCCACATAGTCTACATTGCCTCCCAGTGAGTCCAAATATCTTTTTTTTTTTTTCCCTAAATGGGATTCTTTATTTTTGATGAAATGAAAATTTCCATTTAAATTGCCCATGGTTTGATATATATTTATAAACCTTGAGGACTAATACTTTAATAACTCTGGCACATTATGATTTTGGGGAGGAAAGATTTCGTGTTGAAGGTGAGGTTTCTTTGTGCTCTTTTATTGATTTGGAGGGTAAAGGACTGGACAACTTCTGGACATTATGAAAGCCAGATTGTTTTCTAAAGGTAAATGAAATCTACTTAGAAACTACAAGAGGGTGCATCTCCCTCATCCTCAAGACTCCATGCCTATAGATCTTTCTCTCACAGATGCCTACCTCACAATGCAACATTAAGATCTATTTCAAGAAATAGGTGAAGGGGATTAAGAGGTAAAACTTCCAGTTGTAAAATAACTTAAGTCATGGCAATAAAATGTATAGCATAGAGAATGTAGTCAATAATATTGTAATAACATATGGTGACAGACGGTGACTATCGTGGTAAAGCTCTGAGAAATGTATGGAATTGTTGAATCATTATGGTGTGCACCTGAAACTAATATGACATTGTATGTCAACTATACTTTAATAACAAAAAAATAAGAGATATCTGGGCACTGACTCTGCTTTCTCTGTGCTAGTTGAGGATATGGCCTTCCTGGTGCTATTTGGTTCAAGAACCAAGAGATCCTGGTGAATATAAAAATAAATAAATGTAAATAAAAATATAAATGTGGAAGAGCACTGATTACCAGGGTGAGATGCTCAGGAATGGTCATGTTGGCCTGTGTATAAAGGGCGGGGGTGTAGCAAGAACTCAGCTTCTTTCTCAGTCCCAGGCACACCTCACCTGTTACTAGAGGCAGGAAGCCCTGCGGTAAACCTGGGGCCAAGGAAAGGCTGTGGACAAGTGGGTGTGCTGACCTGCGGCAACCTTGCTTTGATCAGTCCTGAGTTCCTGGCTAAGTAAATTGGGAAATAAGGCATGCATGTGTGTTGGAAGGGCTTTTCCACCACCTCTCCCAAGTGCATGGCTGCCCTTCCTTTGGTGTAGTCTCTACTCTGTGTTGATAGCATTCTGCTCATTCGGCTTGGTCCTTGTTTTCTTGTCTTGGCTGACTTTCACACATTTGATATTCAGGTCTGGCTTTACGGTTTACTCAATGAGCTCAGTGCCTGGCATAGAGAAGATGCCCCCAAATGATAAGAACCATGTGACCATTTGTGAACTCATTCTATTTTAATAGATTACATCAGTGGTCTTTATTTCACTTCAAATATCCATACGTAATAGGCCTAGCCATAACATTTGCCTTTCCAAGTGGTTCAGTGGATACTGTGAGTTCTGTTTGTGATTTCAGCGTTTGGCTTTAGCCAAGTGCATTGAACACCATCTGTGGCAGATGTCATTCTATCTAGCCTCTGAGAGACATGGGATGAACAATCAGGACATGCTTGATGGCATTTGAGCTGGCTTTTTATGGGGGAGTAAGACCTGAATGGTTGTTGGTGGTGGAAGATAAAGGCCCCCAGGGGAGATCTTGGTCTGATGATGCTGGGAAGACAGACCAGGAAGAACTCTCATGCCAAGGTGTGGAGTTTAGATACCACTTGGGTGGCGCCTGAACCCAGATCTGCTGACCCCTAACATAAAGTCTTTCCCTTGTGAGAGCTGCCTCCATAAGTAACTTCTGTATTGTTTGCTTGCTATCACACATTTGAGATCCTGCATACCACAGCTGACTTTGGATGCCTGCCTTCTTGGAAAGTGCCTTGGTTATTGTTAGATTTAATTTTTAGTGACCAGTCAAAATAGACCTCTACTCATAGGCAAGTATAGAGTGAAAGATAACCCCAACTAGCTCTTTTTCTCAAAAAATGCTTCTTTGTGAGAGGAGTAGGAATGGTGAGCAATATATTAATTTTAAATATAACACAAGAAATAACATTTGAGAAAAGAACAAAGAAGAAAGAACTGTTAGTAACAAATTAAGCTCTCCTGTTTTCTGTTTAAACCATTTTTTTTTTCTACTTGATTACCAGGCTCTTGGTCTTACCAGGACTTCCTTTCCTGGGGCCATGTGCATTAATCTTGCTGAGTCTGAAGCTGAGCTGGTCGTTGACACTAAGAACCTGGAGTTCTAAGACCTCCCGGGATTCACACTCAGGGAGCCTTCTTGTTCTGGTTCGAGCTGAACTGCCTCTTCAGAGAGATTCAGAACTCAGCTTTCCGGAGAGCTAGCCCTTCCAGAGACAGTGTGGTGCAATAGCGAAGATCAAGGGTGGACACCTTCACTGAGTTTAGGGCCGGGGCTCTGTCACTTAAGCTAAGTGTTTTGTACCAAATCTCTGGGCTCCCTTTTCTTCTCGGTAGGCCACGAGCAGTAATAATATCCATATCATAAGGCTGTTGCCGGGATTAAATAATATGTATAAAGTGCTTATCAGAGCTCTTGGCACACTGTGAACATGGAACAAATGCTAGTCACGTTGATTATTTGTACTTATACCTGACTTCTTCTGCAGGATGAGGAGGAACCTTTTTCAAAATTCTGCTTTTCCCAGAGTGGTGATGGCAAGTAGGTAGAGGGGCTGACACCCCCCTCCTTGCGGTGGTGATGGACCATCCCCCACCTGGTTCCTAGGGAGACGTGAGGTTGTTAATCTTCTCATTTTAGACACGAGGACACTGAAGGTCAGAGAGAGTTTACTGAGAATCATTTGTGCTTGGTGTATCATATTCTTCGGCACCAGGTCCCAGGGGTGACTAGTATGGTATAATTAGATCTACCTGATCTATGGAACACTTGTCCCCAGGAATCTGCTCTGCAGCTGTGCCACTAGACCATGAATTCCGGATGCAGTGCTCATCCACATTGCAGCTTTGGACGATTCCTCCCTCTGATTAGTGTGGAGGGGGGTGCTCTTCCCATTCCCATCCCCCTTTTCTTTCATCCTTGTTCTCTGTCCTTTGTTATCCAAGAGCTTCAACTCCTACCCTCTAGTCTGATCTGTCTGCTCAGGTATCATTAGCATTTATTCTAGGTGCCTTTGAGATCTCATTCATGATTCAGCCATTTTTACACCTTTTAAAGCTTTAAAACATATATTTTTAAAAAATAAAAGCTAATTAATATATACAATTATTTAATCAAATAAGAAAGTGCTTAGCAACATATCCATAAGAACATGCGAGAGCTGTCATATTAAGGTCAAAATAAATGATAGATATTTAATGTTATATATTGTAGAAATTCTAATTTTTATTTCATAAATTTTAAGTAAACGCTCCGAAGTGTATATGATATTTACAAACAATTGCTATCTACTTGCATTATTGGCTGGAGAGATCTCATTAAAATCTTGTCTTAGGAAACCTGCTTAATGTTTAGTGTGTGTGTGTGTGTGAGAGAGAGAGAGAGAGAGAGAGGGAAAGAGAGAGGCTAGAGAGAATGGGTGCATGTGAGGATGGGAATTATGTTTTTCACATGTCTAGTAAGTGGTTGAACTTGGATTTTAATGCAAGTCTGGCTGACTGAGTTCCATGTACATCCAAGCCTCTAAGTTTCTTCTGTTCTCTAACCCCTTTCAGATTTGTTCTTGAAATTTAAGGCTGACTTTTAACCAGGAATTTATTTTCAGGCCCAGCTTGTTGGACTAAGCTAAATTTAACTGGTCTATTGTCTCAACTGAGACATTTAGCAGCTTACTTAAGGTATCTGAAGGCAAGTAATAATAACCAAAAATCAACTTCCTTTGAACAACCTTAATTTTCTTGGGATCCTGAATTCTAGATTTTTCTCTCTTCAATGAGAAAAGTTTATTGCCCCTTTAGACCTTGCCTTCAACTGAGTGTGCTGTCAGACTCTAAAGACCAGAAATGTTCTCTGGAATAGTTTCATTTCATTCAACCTAAATGTATTATGCTGAGAATCATACTGAGACAGTGTAAGGAAAACAAGAGGGACTTAACTTCTGTAAAGCCACTGGTCTGAGGCAAGTGTTAAAAGTTTCCATACATTTAGAGACAAATACCTCCTTTTGGGAAAGAGAACAAATGAGAGGTAACAGGTATTAGGGAGTAATGGTTGTCTGAGCAAAATTAGAAGTAATAATTTAAAGCCTGCGTGCACAAGTATTTCTATTTTCAGGAGGCCTAGAAAACGTTGACCATGAATAAAGGCATCCTGTGACTGTCTTGTGTCCACTAAAAAGTAATGAGCACAAGATAATGACCATGGAACCGAAGGACGCTTCCCCACTCCCAACCCTTCACCCTTTGGAAAAGAGCCTTTGTAAGCCTTGCACGCTACCCCTTCAGAGAGCAACATACCTCTTTCTTGTGGACTCCTCTGTATGCAAGTTGTCTCTACTAAGCTCTGTCTGCTTTCTTTGTCTCAAGTCCAGTGTTCATTTTTATGGTAATGAGACTCAAGCACCT
The DNA here is from genome assembly GCF_004348235.1 of Phoca vitulina. Taxonomy (NCBI): domain Eukaryota; kingdom Metazoa; phylum Chordata; class Mammalia; order Carnivora; family Phocidae; genus Phoca; species Phoca vitulina. The sequence continues at coordinate 12,809,770 of NW_022589745.1, read as the reverse complement.
GGTCTTGGGGGTTCAGTAACATTAGGAGGTTCAAAATGAACTATGAAAGCCATTCCCTATTCTCCAGGAGCTTATGGTCTAGTTGTGACAACAGGATGGTTAAATGGTCTACTCGACATTTATGGAGCACATACTATGTGACAGGCACTCTTGTAGTTGGTACAGGTCAGAGTGCCTCTAACGTCAGAAGGATCTTCTAATGTAGGTACTGTTATTACCATCTCAGTTTTATAGCCTAAGAATCTGAGGTACAGAAGTGTTAAGTAAGTTGCCCATGGTCACCTGGGTAGTAAAATGGTAGAAGTGGAACTGAAACCTGAGAAGACTGATATCAGAGACCACACTCCTAACCCTGTGCAGTGCTATGCTCCCTCTCCTTAAGTAAGGCCAACCTGCATTCCAAAGTGAGTGCATAGTAATTATACTGTTTAATAAATGGCGTTGAAAATCTGATTTGGATGAGTTCAGAAGGTGCAAAGCTAAAATAATAATCCTTCCCAACTACAGAGGTTGTTATGATACAAAGGATTTCTACTTGTTATCTAGTAGTACCCAGATGGGTACTAGTCATGTAAGAATCCAACAAGTGCACTTAAAACCTCCCATCTAGCTTTCTGAGAAAATATGAAGTGATGGAGTGGTTCGTAGTTCAGAGAACCAGGAGTCCAGGCAACTTCAGCTGAGTCTGGAGCACATTAGAGTGCCCAGGTGTGTGGTTTCACTGCGCCTTCAATTACTTTCTGGGAAAATGGACACGATACAAGGAGAGGGAGAAAATAATTAAATTGATAACTGAAGAAACATTAAAATTTGCTAATTGAACATTTTAGAGATATGTGAAGTATGTTACCATTGCCAAAATTCCCAGGAGTCTGCCCTCTTTGAATCTGGTGTGTTAATATCTTCATAGCCTATTCAGTTGCTGAGCTCAGTTTGTGAATTTTCCATGTCTTGCAAATTCTACTTCCAGAATATATCCACTATCCTGACCTCCCTTTCCCCTCCCCATTGAGACCTTGTTATGTTAGAAAACTGAGATACAACTCTACTATTTTCTCATCCTCAACAGAAGCTTCTTCCAAGCCAACTTAATATAGAACAAAATTTATCTTCTCTGAGTCCCAAATATATCAAATATATTATTCTTCATATAAAAGTGTTCAATGAATTTAAATACAAACTCTATAGCCCATAAGACCTTGTGTTTTTATGGTCTTCTACACAGGGACTCTCCTTCTCCTTCAGCTGTATTAAAACTTTCTCCCCATCGGAAATGGGTCCCATGTGTTCCATTTCATTCCCAGTCGCAGAAATATATTACTCCATCGAGGCCCATTTCAAATGTAACTTTCTCCCAAAGATTTTTATCATCCCTTCAAATAAACATGACCTTTCCCTCCTTTAAGCATACATACATGTCACATTTTATATTTCATTGTTATGGCACCTTTTAATTTCCCTTGTGTTAGAGTAATTTGTAATTATCTCATCCTCTCTCCTAGATACTGAACTCCTGACACCTTGTTCCTCTCTACTTTTTCCTATGGTATTTATCACAAATAGGCTCTCATTAAATGTTTGGTAAGATGCTCTCAATTTTGTTTTCTGAATGCTTTATGATGACTTCTGCTTCTGGGAAAATGTTAAGGTTTAAGACATTTGCCAGTATTTTTGCATCAGACAAGAATTTATGTATGAAACACAAATTCTTTATTTACTGTCTTAAGCCAACAGAAAGAAAGGTACATCTATAAAACTCTTAAGGTTCCCTGGGACTTGCAGGACAGGAGAGAAATGGCAAGGTTGTTTGAAGTAATCAAAAAAGTGAGGATTTTAACTTAGAACCCAAAGGGTATGGTTCCAATACCACTATGGGGGTGACTGTGAGCATACCTTCTGACCACAGAACACCTGTTTTACCTGCCGATGGTGTGAAGGTTGCACACCAAAATATCTGTGAACAGTTAACACAATAGAAATGTGCATTATTAATATAATAATGTACTCCAAAATCTGTTACTTAAACTCAGTACCTTATGGAGCAACAGGAACTCTTCTTTCAGTTTTGTCTTATTAAAAAAAAATCAACGATTTGAAGCCTGTATTGTTTTATTTGTTGTTGTTCAAGAAGAGAACTTTAAAATAGCTCTCTTCTTAGATTCATGGCATGGCAGTGGTCCAGTTTTTTAGGCCATTTCTGGATTAAGCCGTAGATCATGTGGAAGCATTTTCTGAAAGCTAGCTTGGGGGCACCAATAAACTGCATCTTCTGGTGCAGGCTGATAAATGTGACTTTTTCCTGTGCTGAGTGAATTGCTTTTGTCTTTCTAATTTCATGGCAGAATTAAAAATTAGAGCACAAAAGAATGCTTAAAATGTAGTCATTATCCTTAGGAGATAGAGTTAAGCTTCACAAAGATTCTAGAAACAGGTAAATAAAAATGGGATCAATGTGTGATCTTGTGAAAGGTGTGTTATCTCAGAATCTCAGTTTTTACATTTTTAAGTTGGGGATAATAATCAAAATATCCACTGCATAGCATGGTTGTGAGGACTTAATGAGATATGATATAAAAATAAGGATGGAGCCTAGATCATAGAATATATCTATATATTGTTTTAACTGCCATATACTATGAATATGTTATAAGTCTATATGATTGTATACCATGAAGCATTTAAATAATACTCCAGAATAATATTTAATGACATAAAATGTGTAAATGGAAAAGGAAATTATAACATCATATGCCCCATTTTGGTAAAAATGGATAAATTGGCTGAGAAAATTTTGTTTTTACCAATTATTGAAGGGTCCTATGCAGGTTAGTAATAACCTGAGAGGTCAGGGCAAAGCCATATGTTCCCGAAAGTCATCATAGGTGACTCATTCATGTGCTGTAGAGTTTGGATTGCTGACCCATTCTCATGCCTTCTGGTGTGTCTTGCTATCATCCATAATTCTGGTGTTTCTCTACCTTTGAACTCTGTGTATCCTAGCTTAACATTTCATATCTTTTCTTTCTTTACTAAGCTTTTAGATTAAGAGAGGGAGGCTAAGACTTGTGCTTTGTGCCCCATCTTTAACCTAAAATTGATCATTTGTGCTTTTGTGATTGGGTCTGTGTTAGCTCTGTATTGCAAGTCTTCCTGAATCCTGCTCACGGCTTTGAGGATACAGATAGATTTTTCCATTTTTATTTTTCAAGAGGCATCGACTTTACATCTACAAACAAGAGTTAGAGGAACTTGAAGTCATATTCTGAACTTAACTGATTCTAGATTGCCTACCTACCATCTCAGATCCACTGACAAGTGGTTGCCCTTAGTACTACTTCCTACAACTTACAGGATTGTAGTTGAGATGGCAAGTTGTCCACCAAATACGTGTTCTTCCTCCTCCACATGGTGGAATGACTCTTGAGAAGTGTCTGGTACATTTGGGACTGCAACTCTGCAAAGCCACTCCCACCTCCATGTGTGGCCAAGTGACTGGCAAAGACGAGCCAAAGTACTCTGTAATCACTTCCAGACCTGACCCATAAACAATTGTGCTCCTTCATGTTCTTTTTCTCTTCTGGTTGCCAACAGTGGAGAGGGTAACCTTGGAAACCATATGTTCAAAATAGCAGAGCTTCTGACAGCTTGGGTCCTTGGATGACTGCATGGAGAGGGGACATTCCACTGGCATTTACACTAGCCTAGGGCTGGTACAAGGGTCTATTGTGCTTAAGCCATTATTTATTTTAGGGTTTATTTGTTATAGTAGTAGGTCTACCATAACTAATACACTGGAATTGGAAAGTTTACCTTTTTGATATTCTCCAAGCCAGGAACACAATATTGTACTTTATTTTATGTCAGGAAATAAAGAAAAAGAATAGTAATTCAATCTCCCTGAGTTCTACCGAGACAACTTCCTAGCTCTAGTTGGTTATCTCTGACTTTTACTGGCTGCTCCCACAGAAATTACTCAAGCAATTCCCTGGACTTGTCTTCATCTTTTAAGATCTTCTGATCAAAGTTCTTAAACATAAATTTAAAGTGGCTTAATGAAGGATACAAATATAACTCTTTTCTAAGTAATTTTCCATCTTTATCATTTAAAAGATTGTATGAGGACATGGAAAAGAATAGAACATAATCAAAAGGATAAAGCAAGAAATGACCTTGACTACAAAGTATATATCTTTCATCAACCTTCCCTGCTAGCTTTAGTGAGATATTCAATTTTACAAGGAACTGTTCCATGCATGAATGTGGAATGTATAATTTAAGCTCACTAAGAAATTCTTTTAGCATTCCTTTTGTTTTGTTTTAGTTCCTGGCAGACTGCCAAGACTTGAAATAAGAGTTATAGATTCTGCATAATATTAAGGAAAATTTAGGAATGTGCAGTATTCTTACATTTCAAATTTCCATTTTTTAAAAAATAAATTAGGGAAATGAGAACACCTCACTTTTTTCACTGTGGAAGTTATGAAAAGAAATGGACACTGTGATGCCTTAGAGATGAGACTATTTCCTGGGCTTAATATCCCATTCTAACTTTAAATAGTTTAATCTTTGAGTTGTTTGACACTATCTGAACTTATTTGCCTTCCCCAAAAATGCTTGTTTTCCCTCTTTCCCACCTGAAATCATTTTGTTGTCATGTTTGGTTGCTTTTACTAAATGATTCCTCCTCCTAAAGCCTAATTCCTCCCTCAGCCCTTTCTTTTCTTGACTACTCAGAGGCCTTCCAAACTTTTTTGTTCTTTTTCTTTCCTTGGGTTTTCTGACATTTTTCAGATCTTATTCTTTTATCTAGATCCAGACAGAGTCCTAGATACAGAGATCCTCTATATTCTAGAACTTAGAATTAGCCAAGTGCTCTCAGTGAGCACTGGAGACAAATCGAGAAGGGAAATTTCTTGCAGTTTCTTTATCTCTGACTGAAAATCATAAACAAAGCCTTAATTAAATATTAGTTTCTTGTGAAATGATCCATTTAAATGGATGGCATCTTAGTACATTTCAATATTGGATTTTATTTAAAAGTCCATTTATATTCCATAAGAGGAGTATGCTCACTACAGGGAGTGAAAACCTCTTGTTTTCCTGTCAAGGATGCCATGGCTTATTTCCCAGGCAAATTTTCCTTCATCAAAGAGGTACTACTTACGGAACCCTCTACTCTGTTGCAGACCCTGGGCTCAGTGTGGTGCTCAGTGATGGGTGGAGGAATGTGAGAAGAAGGAGGTGCTGATATTAATAAAGTCTGTTCTGTATTTTCAGAAAGCATACCATCTATTTAGAAAGAATGATTATTCCAGTAACCCAAACACAAACTAGAATTTTGATAATGACATAACAGAGCAACGAAGTGTTGTTTCAAAAGGGAGGGAAAGTTTATGCCCAGTTGTGATAGGGGAAGTTTTCAGATAGTTGTAGCATCTGACAGTGCTCTAGTAGGATGCATGCAGGGTAGGCAGAGCAGGATGATAGAGATTGTGTCTGAATTGAATATATGAGAAAAAACCCAGGGGTGCGAATGGATGGAGTCCCTGTGGGACATCTGGATTACTTTGATTGACCAAACTTGAAAGTAGAGCGAAGGAGATGGATCAAATCAGTCAGAACAGATCCTAAGGCTCTCTAATTCGCAATGTTTTCTACCACCCTTCAAAATCCAGCTTAGACATTCAACAATTCTATACATTTCTCAGTGCTCTTCAGGATGTGTGTACCTTTTATCCCCTTTATCTATTTCACCCAACCCTGCCACCCACCTCCTCTCTGGCAACACTGGTGAAAAGCCCTCCCTGATATGCTTTCCCCACCTTCAGAATCGCTTCCTACTCTGTGTCACTTCCATATCTTATACATCTGTCTATGGAGACATTTGCCACACCATGTGATTATTTACTTGCTGATACTCAAATTGATTGCTCAGGTAGATAGAAAGATCATCAAGACAGAAGCAGTGTGTCATCTCTGTATTTCTGATAGCAGGTGCCTGCTGCATAGGAAGGAGCAAAGCAGTAAATATTTGTGGAATTTAATTAAATTTTATCAACAGATTTTTTTTTTCTAAATTTAGTCTTTTCCCAGGGTACTTATCTAGTTAAATGTGGTGAAATGCCTGATGAGATTATTGAAAGTCCCCCAATATAAATTTTAAAATGCATCTTTGGTATTAGGGTGAACTTTAACTGTACATCTGACACACATGTCAATGGTATGAGTAAAAAAATGTGCTTAATAATGGACTGTAATTTTACCATTGCAGAGCAGATAACCAGAAATATGGAAGCTTCCCAAAGACTAAAAGTTGCAGAATGACTCACCTAGAAACTATATAATTATTTCAGCTATTAACTTTTTTTTTTTTATCTAAAGCAATTTCTATTTAGAGAGCAATGTATAGCAGAGAGACATTTGTATGCCTAGATAAAATGGATGCATAGTTCCTTAATTTAAGTCACTTTAGATCATATTATTTAAATCTATTCAGCTCAGAATGGAAAGGGGTGTTTAACAAAAACTAGAGGTTAGAAGAATTAATCACTTTTAAAACCTCAAATTCATGTTTGATGACTCATAAAGCTTCTTAAAGTAAATTGTAGGATAAAGTATTAAAAAAATTGAACTTTACAGTTAGGCAAACCATGGTTTCCCTCGCTGCCTTGGCTCTGGCCGGCTGTTTGGCCCTGTACAAATTACTGAGCCACTCTGAAGGCCAGTTAACACATCTTCAAAATCATTACAATATATATCTTATGGGATTGTTTTGAGAATTAAATAAAATTATGTGTGTGAAATGTCTAGCCCCCTGGTGATCTGTGCTGGGAAAATGATAATTACGGCCATCGCTACCACAGGTGCATTGAAATGAGTGGATACTGGACCATTCTCCGGAGAGAGAATTCTGATAAGAAGTGGAATATATTTTTAACCCAACACGAAGGAGAAAAACTGGAGGATAATGTGAGAGATATGTAAGATTATTTTAATAACTCTGAGTGGTAACAATCCAATGTATGTCATGATACTGTTTACATTTATGCCATGGAGACATATCTATTCTTATTCTCCATGACTTGTGAAAGAATTACGCTAACTTTGAAGACCAAACCCAGAGGCAGATGCTCTGATCAATAAGCACGGCTTTTCGGGGCAACAACAGTTTCAAGGGTGACAGCCTTGTTGTAAACTAACTGGCAAGAGGGAACAAATGGTTTTATTTTTATGAAGTTGTGGGATGACAAATTGTCCTGGTTTGTCTGAGGCTGAGGGATTCCTGGGATATGGGGCTTTCAAGTACTATCACCAGAAAAGTCCCCTGGCAAAGCTGATCATCCACTGGGGCGGTGGGGGTAATATTAGCATGTAAAGTACGCGGATCTGCTGGGGGTTCCAATGGTACCGAGCAGGCATGCGTGGCAGGAAACCTGGCTCTTTGAACAACATTCTGTAAAGTCAGGTGCAGGAGGGGCTGGCCTAGCTGGTAATCAGCATCTTTAAATATGTGTGTGTGTTTCTGTGTGTGTATTTCCTTTGGCTATAATAGCAATACATCTTGTAGATTTATTGCCATCTGCTCTGTTACGTATTTTATTCCTCTAAGTTTTTTTTATTGCAGTATAATTAGCATACAGTGTTATATTAATTTCAGGTGTCCAACATACTGAGTCAACAGTTCCATGCATTACTCAGTACTCCTCACGATAAGTGTAGTCACCATCTGTCACCACACAACATTATTATATTATTGACTATATTCCCTATACAGTACTTTCCAGCTTCGTGACTTACTTATAACTGGAAATTTGTTCCCCTTAATTCCCTTTGTATTTTTCACTCATCTCCCCACCCACATCCCCTCTGGCAACCACCAGTCTGTTCTCTGTATTTAAGAGTCTGTTTGTTTGTTTTTTTGTTCATTTGTTTTGTTTTTAAGCTTCCATGTATAAAAGTCATATGGTATTCGTCTTTTTCTGACTTACTTCACTTTGATTTCTCTTAAGTATTTTTGATGTTTATCTTTCCATCCAGCTCTGCAAGGTAAAGTGGAGATTTTTGTCTGTTTTTTGTCCTTTGCAGACTACGGAAATATATAAAAAGAGAATTAAAATCATTTATTCAAAACCCATTACTTGCAACCCATGAAAAAACCAAAACAGTTACCGTCACTATTATTTTATATTACTTTCTGGCCATTTTTCTGAGTGTACTTATTTATTTTTATAAGTGTATATGTGTGGGTGTATGCCTTTGGCATATAGTTTAATGATATATACATTTTGAATCTTACAATTATTAGCATTATTTTGCATAGTCAGTATTTAGTCAATGTTCATTTATATCTACTTAATCATTTACCTGTTTTATTTCTCCTTATTCCAGCCTGCAATTACATGTTAGGTTCTGGGATCATTTTCCTTCTGTTCGAACATTTCTCTTTAGTAGAATTATTTTAGTGCACGTTGTTGGTGGAAGATTCTCTCTTTATCTAAAAGCATCATTATCTCATTTTTATTTTTGAATGACATTTTCACTGGGGACAGAATTTCCTTTGGCATTTCTTTTTATTTCAGAACTTTAAATATATATTTTCATCATTTTTTTGGTTTCCATCACTTCCATGGAGGAGTCAGCCATCGGTTTTATTATTCTTCTTTGTAGGTAACACATCTTTATTTCTCTAGTTCAAATTAAATGCTTCTCCTTTCCTTTATTTTTCAACAGTTTAACTATCATGTACTTGAGTACAGGTTCCTTTGCACCGATTATTTTTTAGGATTTTTCAGAGATCCTCGAATTTGTGTGATGGTATCTTTCTTCAGTGTTGGAGAAAATGTTTAGCTACTATCTCTTACATGTTGCTTATTCCCCATTCTTTCTATTCCATCCTTCCGGGCTTCTAGTTTACACATTGCATCTAACCTAATTTCAGATGTGGGAATTGTCAGTGGAGGGACTTCCATTTGGTTCTTTCCTAAGGATTAAAATTCTCGGGTAAATTCTCCACTATTTCATCTACTTTTTTATTTTAAAATCCTTATGAGGTAATTATAATATCATTATCAGTTGTGTATCTGTTTCTATTGTTTTTTTTCATGGATTTCAGTTATATAGTCTTTTCTTTTGGTATGTCTGTTAATTTCTGATTGAATGACATAAGTTGTATACTGAGATTATTTAGAGATTATTTCTTCTAAAATGGGCTTACCCTTTTTTTAACTAGTAGATAGTGATAGATCATTGCTTTAATTTAATCAGGGACTGTCTCAGTGTGAGCCTTTAATGGTAAGACTGGGCCTACAACTAGTTTAGTAGTAACACACAAAACAACCTTTATTGGTGGCCTTGGACAGGGTGACATGAGTCCCTCACAATATGAGACCACCCAGAGGCTTATAGCATAGGTGTCACCATCTGGAAGGGGAAGAGGGCAACGGAACTCCAAGTGGACAGAAGAACTGGAGAGGAGGCTTAGAGCAGGTGGGGAATCTCTGGGTCAGAGAGCTCCAAAAGATAGCTCGGGGCCTTATAACTACAAAGACTCTGTGTTATCAGTGGGTAGTAACTGTTCAGGGAGGTGTTATGGGGTATTCAAAACATGCAGGCTCTAAATGACTAAAAATCTGGTTATTTCAGCTCTTTTAAAAATTACTGGATGTGTAAAAAATTGAGTTTGGAGCAATTAGGCTTCTGAGCTAATGGGTCTCAGCCTGTAATAAAGAAATAAACAGCCTGGGGGCCAATACATAGAGGCCATCTTTGGCTCATATCTATAACAGTCTGCAGATTATTTATTTATTTATTTATTTATTTATTTATTTATTCATTCGTTAGTTCGTTCGTTCATTCATTCATTCATTCATAACCTGGATTTTAAAATTGTTCTAGGAGAGAGCAGTGGCCTACTATTGACTAGCCCATTCTACCTAAGGTGACAGTCTTTCTTTTAACTGATACTTTTAACCTATTTATCTTTATTGTGATTACTAGCACATTTATATATATTTGTGGTTTCTGTGTGTCTCATGCTTTGTTGATTTTTTTCTCCAGTCTTGTTTTATTTTGGAATAATAGGCTTTTTATTATTATTCCTTTGACCTTTACTAGTTTAGAGGTTATAAATAGAGGTTCCATTTCTTTTTTTAAAAGATTTATTTACTTATTTGAGGAAGAGAGAGAAAGAAAGAGAGAGAGAGAAAACAAAGCAGGGGACAAAGGAAGAGGGAGAGATAGAATCTTAAGCAGATTCCCTGCTGAACATGGAGCCTGATGCAGGGCTCCATCCCATGACCCAGAGATCATGACCTAAGCTGAAATCAAGAGTCCAACACTTAACCGACTGAGTCACCCAGGTGCCCCTAAAGGTTCCATTTCTATTTAGTTAGTGATTACTCTGCCAAATAAACATAATTTTATATTTAAACACGCAAAATGCAAAATATACATATATAATAAAATGGATTATTGTGTTTGTTTACACTCTTCTGAACAATGTAGGAAACTCAATATATTTTCATATTTCTCAGAAGATTCCATCTCCACAATTTTCCTCCATCCCCACACACATGCCCACAGATAATTCTTCATTTTATTTTTAAATTTATTATATATTTTTTAAGACTATTTTTTTTTCAGAGCAGGTTGACAGTGAAAATTGAGAAGAAGGTAAGGGGACTTCCCATAAACCCACTGCCCCTGCCCCACATATATAATCTTGCACATTATCAATATCCCCCAAAGTGATACACGTGTTACAATTGATGACCTATATTGACATGTCATAATCATCTAAGTTCCATAATTTAGGGTTCACTTCTGTATGATCTTTTTACTGTGTCCATAGTTTTGCCCTTTACAGAATGTCATAGTTGGAATCATACAGAATATAGCATTTTCAGATTAGCTTCTTTCACTTAGTAATATACATTTAAAGTTTCTCCATTTTTTTTTTTTATAGCTTGATAGTTCATTTCTTTTTAGTACTAGACAACATTCCATTGTCTGGCTATGTCACAGTGTCTATTTATCTATTCAATTACTGAAAGACATCTCAGTAGCTTCCAAGTATTTTTTAAAAGATTTATTTATTTATTTATTTATTTATTTATTTATTTATTTATAGCACAAGCAGGGGGAGGGGCAGAAAGAGAGGGAGAGAGAGAATCTGGAGCCTGACACAGGGCTTGATCTCGGGACCCTGAGATAATGACTGGAGCTAAAATTAGGAGTCAGATGCTTAACTTCCTGAGCCACCAGGTTCCCCCACCACCAATTCTGATAAATTGTGGTTTCATTTTAATTTAGTTTTTATATATATATATATATATTCTCTTGAGATTTTTTCTTTGACTTCTGTGTCCTTTAGAAGTGTGTTGTTTAATCTCCATGTATTTTGAGATTTTTCACTTATCTTTCTGTTATTGATTTATTTTAATTCCACTGTGGTCTGAGAGCAGACATTGTATGATTTCTATTCTTTTAAACTTCTTTTTTTTAAATTTTTTTAAAAAGATTATTTATTTATTTATTTGACACAGAGAGAGACAGAGAGTACAAGCAGGGGGAGCAGCAGAGGGAGAGAGAGAGGCAGGCTCTCCTCTGAGCAGGGAGTCCGATGTGCAGCTCGATCCCAGGACCGCGGGATCATGACCTGAGCCGAAGGCAGACGCTTAACCGACTGAGCCACCCAGATGCCCTTATTCTTTTAAACTTCTTTAGGTATGTTTTGTGGCCCAGAATGTAGTCTACCTTGGTGAATGTTTCATGTGAGTTTGAGAAAAATGTTTATTTTCTGTTGTTGAAGGAAGTAGTACTATAATAGTGGATCTATTTCTCCTAGAAGTTCTATTATTTTTACATTATGTAGTGTGATGCTCTGTTCTTAGGTGCGTACACATTAAAGATTGCTGTGTTTTATTGGAGAATTGATCTCTTTATCATTATGTGATGTCCTTCTTTATCCATTATAAGTTTTCTTGCTTTGAAGTCTGCTGTATTTGAAATTAATATAGCTATTCCTACTTTCTTCTGATTGGTGTTAGTGTGGTGTAATTTTCTCCATTCATTTACTTTTATATATGTCTTTATATTTAAAGTGAATTTCTTGTGGACAGCATATGGTTGGGTCATGTTTTTTGATCCATTCTAACAATCTCTGTCTTTTAATTGTTACATTTAGACCATTCATGTTCAAAGTGATCATTGATATAGCTGGATTAATATTTACCTTCTTATTACTATTTTTTGCCCGTATTCTTTGCTCCTATTTTTGTCTTCTAATTTTTCTTGACTTTCGTGGTTTTAATTGAGCACTTTATATAATTTCATTTTTTAAAAATTTCTTAGGATATTCATTATATTTCTTTTTTTTACATTTGTTTTAGTGGTTGTGCTGGAGTTTATAGTATGCATTTACGTCTAATCCAAGTCCACTTTCAAATAATACTGTACCACTTTACACGTAGGGTGAGTACCTTAGCAATAACAAAATAGTCCTAATTCTTCTCTCCTGTCCCTTATATCATTGCCGTCTCTCAATTTATTTATATATAAGCATGCATACGCCCATATCTAGAACCCTATTCTTCTAGGTCCTGCTTCTGCCAGGACCTAGAGTGGCATGGTTGGTTTTGGTTAAATGTTAAATGTTTGGAGGGTTCTAGAGGGGAGGGGGCTGGGGGGATGGGTTAGCCTGGTGATGGGTATTAAAGAGGGCACGTACTGAATGGAGCACTGGGTGTTATACACAAACAATGAATCATGGATCACTACATCAAAAACTAATGATGTAATGCATGGTGATTAATGTAACAATAAAAAATTAAAAAAAAAGAAAAAAACTAATGATGTAATGTATGGTGATTAACATAACATAATACAATAAAAAAATGTTTGCAAACACAAATCTAAAGAGTTACATAAAGAATCAAATTCTCTGATAAAGAATCAAATTTCCCTCATGTCTATTAATTGGCAGATAGAAGGGAAGGGAGAGGAGTACATTCTACCAGAAGTTATCTGCTCTAGGCTATTCTCTACCCAGACAAGTGAGATCTATTGGATTTCTAGCTATCAGGTGCTTCCCCTGTGTTCTTTAATTGTGTGCATCTGATTTTGCACACAATTCAGGGTAAGAGGACTCTTGGTCCCATTGAGTCCATTGTCACTGAGAATCCTCTCCAAGCCTGTGGTAGTTCTATTGAAGACAAAAAATTTTGTATATATAAAATATACATATATTTTATATCTATTTAATATTAATTATTTAATATTCAATTAAATAATTTAACATTTGTCATATATAATCATATAAATATATATTTATATAATTATATATAATTGTATATAATTATATATTCATAAGCATATATAATCAAATATAATGTTGCCTTTATTATTTTGAACAAACTATTATCTGGTAGATCAATTAAGAATAAGAAAAATACACATTTCTTGTTTTACCTTCACTTATTCCTTCTTTGATGTGTGGTCTTCTTTTCTTTATGTAGATCTGCATTTCTCACCTGTATTTTCCTTCTCTCTAAACAACTTCTTTTAACATTTCTTGCAAGGTTCGTCTGCTAGCAATAAATTCTGTCCATTTCTGTTTGTCTGAGAAAGACTTTATTTTTCCTTAACTTTGGTGGGATAATTTTACAGAGTACAGAATTATAGATTGGTCATTTCCTCTCTCTCTCTCTCTCTTTCTCAACACTTTAAATATCTCACTCCACTCTTCTTGCTTGCATGGTTTCTGGGAAGAAGTCAGAGGTAGTTTTTATCTTTGTTATTTTGTGAGGGTTATTTTCCCCCTCTTTGGCTTCTTTCAAGATTTTTTTTTAATCTTTGATTTTGTTTACTTTGAAAATGATATGCCTATGTGTGGTTTTTTGTTTGTTTGTTTGGCATTTGTTCTGCTTGGTGTTTTCTGAGCTTCCTGGATCTATGACTTCGTGTCTGATATTACTTTGGGGAAATTCTTGGTCATTATTGTTTCAAATATTCCTTCTCCTTCTGATATCCCCATTACACATTATACCTTTTGTAATTGTTCCACAGTCTTTGGGTATTCTTTTTTTTTTTTTTTTTTAAGATTTTATTTATTTGACAGAGAGAAACACAGCAAGAGAGGGAGCACAAGCAGGGCGAGTGGGAGAGGGAGAAGCAGGCTTCCCGCGGAGCAGGGAGCCTGATGCGGGGCTCGATCCCAGGACCCTGGGACCAGGACCTGAGCCGAAGGCAGATGCTTAACAACTGAGCCACCCAGGCGCCCAGTCTTTGGGTATTCTGTTCTTTTTCATTTTTTTAATTGTTTTGGGATTATTCTCTTTGGTTTTTAGTTTTTGAAGTTTCTATTGATATGTCCTTAAGCTCAGAAATTTTTTCCTCATCTGTAACCAGCCTACTATGAAGCCAGGCAAAGACATTCTTCATTTCTGTTATAGTGTTTTCTACCTGTAGCATTTCTTTTTGGTTCTTTCTTAGGATTTTCAGCTTTCTGTTTACATTGTGCATCTGTTCTTTCGTGCCCTCTACTTATCCATTTGAGCCCTTAGCATATTAATCATGGTTGTTTTAAGTTCTTGGTCTTATAATTCCAACATCCTGGCATGCCTGTTCTCATGCTTGCTCTTGTCTCTTCAAACTGTGTTTTTTGCCTTTTGGTATGCCTTGTACTTTGTTCTTGGTAGCCTGATGTGAGGTACTGGTTAAAAGTAACTGCTGTAAATAGGTCTTTGGTGATGTGGTGCTGAGGTGTGGGAGTAGGGAAAGTGTTTTACAACCGTATGATTAGGTTTTAGTCTTTGAGTGAGCCTGTGCGTCTGCACTGTAAACTTAACACACGTTTCCCAATTTGTTTTCTCTCCTCCTTAGGTTGACAGGATGGCTAGAGTGAGCTGGACTTGGGTATTTTCCTTTTTCCATATGGAAAGACAGAGGGGACTGGAGTTGGCTATTTCCTTTCCCCAGATCATTAGGCTCCGATAGAACCCTAGCAGGTTAGGCTCTGGTTAGTTTCTCTTGCGGGCAAGGACTGTTAAGAACAGTGGGCTGTGAGGTATTTAAAAATGGTCCTGGGTGCCGGGTGGCTCAGTCGGTTAAGTGTCTGCCTTCAGCTCAGGTCATGATCCTGGGGTCTTGGGATCGAGTCCCGCATTGAACTCCCTGCTCAGCGGGGAGCCTACTTCTCCCTCTGCTCCTCCCCCCCCCACTTGTGGGCTCTCTTGCTCTCTCTCTTTCTCTTTCGCTCTCTCTCTTTCTCTCTCAAATAAATACATAAAAATCTTTTTAAAAAATGGTCCTGGAAGCAGAAGGGAATTTTTTCTCTGATATTTACTGTGGAAACCTGGTTGAGTTCTTAGAAGTAAATCTCACAATATTATGGGTCCTCCATATGACCGGGTCCTCCTAGAGGTTTTTGACTCTCAGAGTTGTCTATGCTGAACCTCCAGCAATTTATCAATTACAGTTCAGGTTTTTTTTTCCCAACCAGTTCTCACGTTGGTTTGCACTCTTGAGTCTCTACTTTGGTAAGCCATGGCTCCCTGTATTTGCTTTCTACAATCTTGGGGGCAGTGGTTTGCCCTGGGTCCTGCCCTTTCTTATGTACCCAAGAAGAGTTGTTGACTTTTCAATCTGTTCAGCTTTTTACTTGTTAGGTTGGAGTGACAACTTCTAAGCTCCTTACATGCAGAATTGGAAACTAGAAGTCCTTGTTTTCCTTTAATTTCCACAATATATTTTTTAAACTTACAGTAATAGTTAATTTCACTGAATTTTTATTTTTATTTTTATTTAAGCTTGTCAAATATTTTTACTTGTATCTTTGTACATCATTGCTTCTTGTATTCCTTTTCTCATTTCTGGGTTTTTGAAATACAGCCTTTATTGATTATTTCAGTAGAATCTTTGAATAACAAATTCTCCTAGTCTTGGGTGACACAAGTTTTAAAAGTTTATCCTTAATTTTATCTCTGTGTGTATATGCATGTATATGTGTGTGTGCGTAAAAATGATAGTTATTTTCTCTCAATATATTAAAGTATTTAAAAAAATTTCCTGTACATTTATGGTGACTGATGATAAATCTATTGTCCTCCAGATTACTGTTCTTACTCTTTGAAAGCTTTAAAGCTTTTCTATTTATCTGTGAGACTTGATGTTTCACTAAAATACATAGAGGTATATTTGTGTGATTTATATTGTTTCGTACTCTGCCTTTTAAATCTGAACACTTAGGTCTTCCTTTAGTTACAACCATTATTTTTTCAAATTTCTTCATATTATCTCTCTCCCATTTTCTTTATTTCTGGAACTCATTTTAAACTTGTGTTAGAAATTACACCCATTCTTCATGTTCTTAACTTCTTACATTTTCTCCCCCTTTAACTTTTAATACTAGGGTTTTGTTATTTTTTTCAGATATGCCTTCCAAATTCATGATTCCTGCCCTGTATTGTTTAATTCTCCTAGTAAGTTTATTTTTAAATTATAAGTTTTTACTTGATTTCTTTTGTTTTATAATCTTTTACTTGGTCTTTTGAATATTTACTTATTCTTTATTACCTTGAACATTTCACATATACTTATTGTAAAGTTTTATTATCTAAATTCTACAGGGAGAATGTTTCCTTTTGTTCAATCCACAGGCTTTCTTGGCATTATGCTTTTTCATAAATAATATTGTAGATACTTCATGGATTTCCATAGATGCTTTGGTCATTAGAAGCCTCCCTATTGAAAGATCTCATAGATGACTTTGCACAAGTTTCATGGGATTCCCTACTGTTAACCAGCTTTTAGGCTAGGTTCTTAACTCCAGATTTTTTGAAATATTCAGTTAATATAAACCTGAGAGCAAAGCTAGTTTTGGATTTCTGGTGGTTGATTCTCTTTCCAATCACAGCCTGGAATAAGCTACTTTCTTCTTTTCTGTGATCTAGGGAAATGGGCAGGTATTTTTCAGTTCAGATGGTGTCCCCTGCTGCTTTCCTCTAATATGTGGGATCTCTGACCCAATTCTAGCTTCCATGTGGAAGTTAAAGCTCTAGTTCCTAATGTGTGTTTCAGATTCCAGTCTCCCAGTGAACTCCACAGCTCCACGCACTGGTCACCACAACATCTAAGTGTTTCTTTTTCCTTCCTGGGACCTAGAAAATTCCCCCTTTTTTATTTGCACAGTTAAAAAATCTATTTCTGGGGCACCTGGGTGGCTCAGTCATTAAGCGTCTGCCTTCGGCTCAGGTCATGATCCCAGGGTCCTGGGATCGAGCCCCGCATCAGGCTCCCTGCTTAGCGGGAAGCCTGCTTCTCCCTCTCCCACTCCCCCTGCTTGTGTTCCCTTTCTTGCTGTCTCTCTCTCTCTGTCAAATAAATAAATAAAATCTTTTAAAAAAATATATTTCTGGTGGTTTGAGTTTGGAGAGGAAGTTCTTGCATCTATTCATGTTGTGTTTTTGCCCATAAATTTCTACTTAATGGCCATTAAAACATTGTCATTGACTGTGCTGCTAAGATTTCTTTTTTTCCTTTTTAAAAAATTTTTTAAGATTTATTTTATTTATTTTAGAGAGAGTGAGAACTTGGGAGCCGGGGTGGGGAGGTGTAGAGGGAGAGGATCTCAAGCAGACTCTGCAATGAACACAGAGCCCAACACAGAGCTCAATCTCACAGCCCTGAAATCATTACCTGAGCCAAAATCAAGAGGTAATCACCTATCCGACTGAACCACCCAGGCGCCCCTAAGGTTTCTTTTTAAGGAGGCAGTTTGACAAGTGCACAAAATTCTTGAGGATGTCCATTACAATAGAGAAAAGGAGTAAAGACCCTAAATCCCCAATGAGAGAACATCTTCAAATAAATGATGTACAAAAATATATTGGAATATTATGGAGCCAGTAGATATATTGTTAAATAATATTTATTTTTATGGAGACATAAAATTATGATTAAGGTGATGAAGATGAAAATGGTAATACCTACTTCTTATATAGAGCTTGCACTGTGCCAGATACTATTCTAAATTACACATAACGCATCCTAAAATAACCCTATGATTCCAGTAGTATTATTTTTCTCTCATTTTCCAGATGAGGAGAGTTGCAGAAAGTTAAATAACTTGCTCACGGTAACAAACAATATGACATGATTGTGTAAAATAGGGGAACATACACACATATCTACAAAATATCCCTCTTGATTAAAGAACACCTAGGGAAATACTCTCTTGGTCACTTCTGTGGAGGTAACTGGTAGCTGGGGAGAAGAAGTGGAGGAAGACTTAAGCTTTGATCCATGTGAATAGGTTAACTATTTTAAAATCAAATAAATGCAGAAGTTACCTGGGCCTGGGTCTAGTATTTAAATGAATGCAAAAGAGGAATATTGAGGATATCAGACGAAAGAAGTATGTGGAGCAAATGGTCTGGGGCACGTGTGAAGAACAGTGAGTATTTGTGGCTGGCCAGGAGGTAGAGTGCCTGAAGTGGGAATAATGAGGACATAATGTGGGTCAGTTTATGCTTGAGACTAGTTGTTTGTATCACTATTGCTCATTGCTTATAGTGACTTGTCATATGGATAAGTGCTATTGTGATAGCAGGTTTTCAAAGGTGTTGGCACAACTCCGATCAGCTCCTTCTCTCAATTCTACATCCTCCTTCTATTCTTTCTCTGAAGTTTATTTATGCCTTTCAGAAGAAACCAGATGCTACAATTGAATTAAATCATTGTGGTGGAACAAATTCCCTTTTTGTGCCTTGAAGGAATAGTAAGTTACTATTCCTTTATTTCCCAAATTCTTAGTAGATCATTTATGTTTTCTTTTAAAATTTTCACCCTTAATTGGTTCCTAAGATACTTCCAGAGGTTCATTTTTCTATCATTAAACCTCCTGTCCTGGATGAAGATATTGGAAATAGCAGTTTGTCTGAAAGTGGAGTGCTTTTGCTATGCAAGTTTACGTGGGGAGGAGAGCTGGTGACCATAGGGAATAGTTCGGATGACCTTGAGGACACCAAGAGATAATTTTCCCAAGATAAGAGGACTCTGACAATTTTACCCTTTTGTGGAGAGACAGCCAGAAAAGAGAAAGAGGGGGAGAGAGAGAGGGAGAGGAGGAGGGGTGGGGAGGAGAGCCAGTGGGAGAGAGGGGGAGAAGGGGAGAGAGGCGGAGAGAAAGAGAGAGGGAGAGAGAGAGAGAAAGAAAGAAGCCCTACCTATTTAAGAATCAAAATTTGGATACGAAAACTGGCTGAGTCTTTGATTAGCTATGTGATATGACAATTCCTCCCCTGCAACGCCTCCCCTTACTGTATGGGTCTCATTGTCTGCGTCAAAGTGAGGGTCTTTATATTATATCGTTTTCTATTAGAACAATTCTATTCTTTTTTTTTTTTTAAGATTTTTTATTTATTTATTTGACAGAGAGAGAGACACAGCGAGAGAGGGAACACAAGCAGGGGGAGTGGGAGAGGGAGAAGCAGGCTTCCCACGGAGCAGGGAGCCTGACGCGGGGCTCGATCCCAGGACCCTGGGAACATGACCCGAACTGAAGGCAGATGCCTAACGACTGAGCCACCCAGGCGCCCCCTAGAACAATTCTATTCTAATTTGAAGGGTGTCTTTGAGAGTGTGAAGTAGAGTCAATGTCACTTTCAAAGAACATTGCTGGTCACAGAAGTATTCTGCTTCTGTCTGGGAGTCTAATCCCGGGAATCTGGTTTCAGAGCTGTGTTCTAATTACCATGCTATACAACCATATCCCTGGTGGTGGCTGAGGGAGTGTGGAGACAGGGAAAGAGATTTCAGAGCTCATGCTGCAAGTATACCAGTGGTCTGTTTGTCCATCTTTATATCAACACATGTATTAATTACTGTAGTTTTATAACAAATCTTGACATCCTTTAGAGTAAATTCTCCGGCATTGTTCTTCAAACCATCTTGGCTATTTTCGACTGTTTGAATTTTCAGATACACTTCAAAATCAGCCTGTCAATTTCCACAAAGAAACTTTTCTTTGATTGTAATCCTAATTCTTATAATTTAATTTTCACTGTGGAAGAGCAAGTGCTACTCCCTTAATATAGGAATATGGATCACATATCTTGAAAGAGATAAGAAACCTTCATTCTCCCCAGTCGACCACTAGAACAATAAAAGGAATGAGATTATGTAAATACAAGCCTTTGAGGTCTTGAACTCTCATTTAATTCATTATTCTCATGGGCACTAGTATAATCTTCTCTGTTATCATTTATGACACTTGACTTCAGTGTGGAATTCTAATTTTTAAAAGGTCTTTAAAAATAGTTATTTATCAGCTCACTCATATAATCCAACTTTTGTGAAGCCTATCAGTTATGTCAGTGAATGTGTCTCAATTAATAATAAGTCTTGTCACGGACCTTTAAAACTCAACCCCAAAACTTGAGCAAAACAAAGTTTGAAGGTCCATATTCTTATAATGACATCTATTCTAATTTCTATTTTAAAAATGATTGACAGACTCCCTAACTTCTATAATCTGACATTTTCTTCTTCTTCATTTTATTTTATTTTTAATGATTTTATTTATTCATTTGAGACAGAGAGATACAGAGAGAGAGAGAGAGAGAGCATGAGCAGCGGAGAGACAGAGGGAGAGGGAGAAGCGGGCTCCCTGCTGAGCCAGGAGCCAGACGTGGGGCTCCATCCCAGGACCCTGGGATCATGACCTGATCCGAAGGCAGACACTTAACCATCCGAGCCAACCAGGCACCCCTTCTTTTATTTAAAGATTTATTTATTTGAGAAGGAGAGAGAGCATGAGCAGGGGAATGGGCAGAGGGGGGAATCTCAAGCGGACTCCATACCAAACGCGGAGCCAGATATGGGGCTTGATCCCACAACCTCGAGATCATGACCTGAGCTGAAGCTAAGAGTCAGTTGCCCAACCAACTGCACCATCCAGGTGCCCCGTCTGACATTTTCTGCTATCATATTTTGCTGCTTTCAAACTCTTCAGACTGTCTCCTTCACCTTGTCATTCTTTCCAACATGAATAGTCGCCTCCGCCCCATTTTCACCTGCTGGGAGTCTATGTAATCATAAAACTTGCAGCACCCAGACTGTCTCACCCCAGAAACTACTGCTGATAACCTGGGTCAAAGTGATCTCTCCTCACTGAATTCTTAGAACTCTTTGTATGTCTCTCATGTACTTACCTTGTTCTGTTTTGTGTTTATACAAGCCACTTCTTCCTAGCAAGATGGCAAATATCTTGATGGCAGGAACTGATTATAATAAATTTGGTATTCACAATGCCTAGCCCCATAACCAGTATAGGAAATGTACTCACCGCTCGTTTGATGAATGGATGAGTTAATGAATTCAGTGAGTAGAGGGAATGTCTCAATATATCCATGGGCAGGCATTTGGGCTTATGCGGGAGATGGACAGAACGTGTTAACTTTAAAAAAAATCCCAGACAGTTGCTCCTCTCAGATGAGAAGAATATGTTAGAGTCAACAAGAAAATCAGGTGGTACTTGTTGCCAATACATTTATTGTTTCCATCTAGGGACGTTGTCCCTCCTAGTGTGCTCTCCTGGGGCTGGGATGACTATCTCCATGTTCTGGGGACAATGTGTTCTCTTGGCCTTCGAGGCAGAAACATGGGCTGTGCTATAAGTCATATCAGATCTTGAATTGATGCTTTCACCTTCTCCTTAAGATAAGCCTGAAATTTCATTCTTTGAAGAAAAATGAGAATGTGGCTTGTTTATTGTGAGAACATAGGTCATCTAAAAAGGCAAACAGTTTTCAAATTAAAGATGGTATCTCATGTACGAGAGACAACGGGAATGTGAAGGCTGCCCTGAGCCACAGGAAGAACACACCTCCCTGGTTGGGAGCTAATGCTGTCTCATCTTGGGGATGATGGCAAGTCACTTAATCTTTCAGGGCCTCAGTCTTTCAGCATCCACTGGGAAAGAGAATTTCCTGGTATCACGGTGAGGATTAGATATGAGATATGGTATCACGGTGAGGATTAGATATGAGATAATGTATATGGATGTGCTCTGTGAACTCTCCAGTGCTGGACCATCGTGAGGAAGTGTCCATAATGGAAGCAACCACTGATGGGGTTGACAAACAATTGAACTGGGAATTTGATGGCCCATAGCTGAGATCTGCAAAGTTAAAAGCTGACTATTTCTCTGGTCTAAGCAGTGGAGGTTGGGGAAGAGTCTGTGGCTTCTCTGGCTTGACCTCTTCCTGCCCTTGAATCTCTATAAAATGAGAGTTTGAAAGCCACCGTCTTATCTCAGTTGATCCTCACTGCTCACTTATGTTCATTACTAATGCTACTTTACAGATCACAAACCTGAAACTTTATGCCTTGCTCCAGGTCTAACAATCAATAAATAGTTGAGCTAAAGCCTCCACACAGGTTGTAGGACTCAAATTACGTGTTTCTAGGAGAGAATGATGATTCTATCCACTCTGTGACAACAGCAGGGAGGGATTAATAAACCTATGCATTTATAAAAACTGACTCTTGGCTTTCAAAATGGAGAGTTTACTGTGATTATGTAAGTGTAAATCCTTCTTATGTTCATAAGTTGTAAACACTGAAGAGGATGAATTATTTAACAGAAAGAAACAACTTGTCATCTATCATTGCAGAGTGAGGAAGGGAGTGTTTGCTGGTAGAATTTATGACTTTGACATCTCAATTTAGATCGTCCCTTTGGAACACCCAGATCTGCTGAATTTATATAATCTGCATTTATACAGTTTATATATGTAAACGAAATAAGCTCTGGAGGAAAAATTCCATTTTACAGATACCTATAGCAACTCTTGGAGTATTCTTAGATTTCTCGTTGAAATTGCAGATGGGAAGAAACCTTCAAAACCTTGTAGCATAATCATGTCTGATACTTTGACTCTCTCTTTGAAATCATTAACCCATGCGCACTCTACCTTTGTTTGCACCCCTCCCTAGTGAACAGGCTGTAAGTCCAAAGGGGAAGCACATGGGACTTGGAATCCGAGACATGACCTGAAATCCCAATTCTGTCCCTTAAAGGATATGATCCTTGACTTGTCACATAATAGCTATGTTCATGCTTTCATTTATTCATCATTCACCCTCAGATACTGACTGAGCGTCCACCATGTGGTGGGTACTGTGCTGAGAGCTACGGACTCCCATCTAATATATACATTATGACACTTGCCTTCACAGAGATGGAGGGCAAATAGAGATGATATGATAAGATAATGGATTTGAAAGTGATTTTACAATGGAAAAGTCTGAAAGGATGTTAGGTCTTATCTCCTAGGGTAGGACATTAGTGGTGATAGCATTAAAATATAATTTCATAGCAAATGAAATTTTGGTTTAAATAAATGATGGGAATAGATCCGGGGGAAAACAGGCTGCTCTGTGGGGCTTTGCCCAGTCAGAGATGCCATAGGAACATGGTGCTTATTGTCCCGGGGGAGGAGTGTGGGGGTGGAGAGGGCCCTGAGTTGCAGCAAGGTTTTGGAAGGCTGTGGAATATGAGGAGCTGAGACAGTGTTAACAGAAGACTGTGCACTGTGGGATGTCATCCAATCTCTCAGCTATCCAAATTTTCCTGAATGTTACTAAACTCATGGACTACTGAGTAGGATTAGATTTGTCCCAGGGAACAGTGAAGGGGCTGGGCTTCAGGTCTAGGTTTTACATGGGACAGAATCCAGGTCACACTTATTGAAGTGAAGGCAGAGAAGACTGTAAGAGGAAGGCAGGCGTGAGAACCTAGGGAGTATTTGGAATTGCCACAGACCCGGGAATGATATTTGGTCCTTATTTAATGAGATCACTGCATCTGTCTACTTTTGCTGTGTACTGCAAAATCAGTCTAGCTTATGCCTCGTGTTTTGTGTGGGTCCACTGCTGCTCTGTTCCACATGGTTTTATTCTGTCATCTAAGCTGAGGGAGCAGCCCCTAATTGGGACATGCTAGTCTCATGGCAAAAGAAAAAGAGTGGTGTTGGAATTATGTAATGGCTCCTAAAGCTTCTGCAAAGAAATATTACTTCTGCTTACATTCATTGGCCAAACAAATTACATAGCCAAGCCTGATGTCTGTGTGGCAGGAAGGTATGATCTTCTTACAGAAAGGGGAAGTAAATAACTTAGAACTGTCAGGAAGCTTCAAAAATATCTAAGGGCAGGGAGACATCAGCCAACATCAAGATTACATGAATATATAAGCAAAGTAGTCTTTGGAGAGCTAGAATTTTTCTAGCTCTCAAACTGGAAAAGATGATGGGGCATTGGTGGGATGGAGAATGGAGTAGCAATAAAGGTTGCACATGAAAAGGAAGGTTGGGACCAACTTGAAATAAGTTTTGAGTACCACGAAGAGAATGTGCATTTTATTTTTAGAAAGTGAGTAGTTAAACTATTTTTTATGCAGATCACTAATAATTTTAGCACTCTTTTCTAGTGGTTGTGTGAAGGATGAATGGAAGAGATAAGAAATATAGATAGAAAAATCAGCTGGATATGGGTAGAAAAGTCCAGGGAAGTAATGACAGTGGGAAGAATGCAAATAAAAATATAAGGAATGATCAAAAGTTCCAGAGATGTATTTGGCAGGACCTGGCAGCAGGTTTGTTGTCATTGAGCTGGGAAGAATTCTACCGGTGCACAATCCTATTAACATGAGGTTTACAAAGGATATTACTAGAGTAAATAATATGATGGCAGGGTTTACTTAGCTTCCTTAGAAGCAGAAACTCCCTTAGAAGCATATTAACAATCTTGTCTACTCATAGTGACCTTGAGGAGCAAATCAAATTCATTGGCAGGGTAGAAATCTGCTGGCCCTCACTGGTATGGGTGTAGCAGTTATTCATGGCTTGTGTGCATTCTTATTGGCCTTTTCTGACTGGTTGGGGTCCATGACCTATAGGCTAAGAAATATTTTGAATGCCATTTTTGCCCACCAGGTCACTTTATCCATTTATTTTTCTAGTCTATACAGTATCACTGAGTGGGGACAGAAATGGATATCCGAATTCAATGATTCCATCCTCTTCCCCAGAACACAGGGTTATGTTGCTTTATCGGCCTATAGAGACCTCATAGGAAAACCATGTTTATCCATATCTGAACATTTGGCATTGACCAGTGGCCTCCTTATTTCTCCATTAGGAGAGGAATAAAGTTCCATCCTGCTGAAGGGGAGGTGGGTGGGGTGATGGGTTAAACAGGTGAAACAGGTGATAGGCATTAAGGAGGGCAAGTGATGTGATGAGCACTGAGTATTACACGCAACTGATGAATTGTTGAATGCTACATTTGAAACTAATGATGTACTGTGTGTTGGCTAATTGAATTTAAATGAAAAAAAAAGTTCCATCCTTACAGCATAACTCATATCAATCTCCAAGAGTCTTGTTCTTTCTCACTTCCTTGTTGTGTAGCACAAACATCTCCCATTTCCCTTGGTACCAACATTTCCAGATTCATTGAGCTAGCATCTGACTTTCCATTTGCCAAGAATCCATGGGTTTTGCACATTATCATAAATACTGTTTGTTTAAGCTTTGTTATATCCAAGCACCCGAGTTAAAAAAATGTTTCCCTGGGGACACCTGGGTGGCTTGGTCACTTAAACATCCACCTCTTGATTTCTGCTCTGGTCGTAATCTCAGTAATCTCAGGGTCGTGAGATCCAGCCCTGCCTCTGGCTTGGGTTGGGCATGGAGCCTGCTTACGATTCTCTCCTCCCTCCCCCTCGGCACCTCCCCCACCACCCTCTCTCCCACGTGCACGCTCTCGCTCATAAATAAATAAATAAATAAATAAATAAATAAATAGACAGACAGATAGATAAAGTTAAAAACAATGTTTCTCCAGTATCCCCAGACATGGAGGAACCTCTGTTGCTCTTCTTTCCTTTTGAGATAAGAGAGATTCATCTTGTCCTTTTGAGTTCTTTTCTGCACACACAGCCCTCCAATTTCATCTTTTTTTACATCACACACCAAACTATGGTCTTGTTCCATTAATTATATACAAGTAATATTTTAATAACATAGCACTCTTATCCATAAATTAGATCTGGTCCCCTAAGGCTTCTTATTAACTGGCATTTTATTATTTTAATTTCAGTTAAGTCCTATTATCTCCTTCCAGAATACCTTTGCAAGCATCTTATTCTCTGTCCATGTCTTATATGTTGGTATTTCTCAAGATACTTAGTACCTCCCCACCAAAAACATTCTGCTTGATCTAGTTCATCAACTGCTTATATTTATAGAGAAAAACTGGAATTTTCTCTTAAATTCTCACATATAGACTTGCTCTTTCATTTTGCTGATTAGCAGGGAAACTGGTGTTGGTTTCTAGCAACTGGGGAAATTGGAGGACTTTTGTATAATATAAAGAAGCAACTACTTCTTGCCATGTACTCTCATAGTCCCATTTTCTGCGTGATGTATGATTTCTTTTCCCCATCTTCTCCAAGTTTAGTTGGAACTTTCCATGCCCATTTACAACCTAGTCACTGAAAGCTGAAATCTGTATGTGTGTGTGTGTGTGTGTGTGTGTGTGTGTGTGTGTGTGTTGTTTATGTTCTTTCTTTCTGGTGCTGATGGTGGTTCACCCAACAGAAATATCACTACCTATACTCCACTGACTGGTACTTGGATGAGCGACCCCAGGTCCAGAGCATTATAGCCCCTAAATCAGCAGGCACAATAAACTGAATCTTGCCAAATATTTCTTTGGTTCCCCCAGGTTGGAAAACCTAGATCTATATGCTACCTGGCCAGTTTTCATTCCTTCTAGGGACTTTATTCCAGAAGTGTTGCTAGAGATAACTAAAAATGAACTTGAGACATTTACAGATGATTGGACAATTAGGTATAATTGAGAATGCCTCTCCTTAAGCAATATATGAATTATTGCTGTATTTATTCTGTGTATTGTGAAATATAACATCTTTCTTTAAAAACAAGGTTAAAATTTGGTACAGTCATAAGGGATTAACTTATATAATTTGAAAAATAAAAAGCAAAGATTTAAATTTTTAGAGCTAATCTTAATTCCCTAGCAACTGTGAGTTCTTTGCCTCTAGCATACATATGTCCACTGGACTTCCTATATGTTATCAGACCATTGCTGGAATTTTTGGAATGCCCCATGGAACATTCAAACTCAGCACATCTACATTAACCCATCATATGTCCTCCCAATTCTGTTTTTCACATCTTAGTGAATGTCTCCACCATTCATGAACTCTGTTAAGTCAGGAACAAGGATGTCATCATTGGTATCCTCTTTTTTTCTCACTTATCAGTTTCTCAGCTCAGTCCATATTTCCTCCAAACTTTTGAATTTATATTCTTTTCACAGTTCTCACTGCTGTGCTATAAGGAAGTTCACCTGAACTTGCCCAAATTACTCTAATAGTTGATAATCTGCTTTTTATTTTAAAGATTTTATTTTTAAGTAATCTCTGCACCCAACATGGGACTCAAACTCACAACTCTGAGATCAAAAGTCATGTGTTCTACTGACTGAGCCAGCCAGGCGCCCCAACAGTCTTCCAATTGTGTTTAATTTTGTAATGTTCTATATTGCATATGCTGGTCTTTTCTTTCCAAATAAAGTATTTCTCAAAGGTAAATATCATATTTCATACCTTTTGGTATCCTTTTCTTGTGAATTATGGTGCTAGGGCTATAAATACATAGATTAGAAGTTGAAGTTCCTCTTAAGGGGGTCCATGGCATCTTTCTTCTTCACACATCAGATCATGATCCCCTTGGATCAAGGCTGAAATTGGGCCTATTGCCTAACTGAACTTGTGGAACTCTGAAGCAGTCTATTGTAATATTGTCATGCTTTAAGAGCTGGAAAAAATTCAAGTGAGAACAGAAGCAGCCAAGCTGAACTTTCACTGATGCTGCTGCCCCTCCTGGGGGTTTAGTGTCTCTGTTCATCAAAAGACATGTTTTCCCTACTTAATGTACTTACCATGTGGTTTTATTAGAATGAATAGCTCTCTCCTTGTAAATGGATTTGGTTGGAAATCCAATTTCTTTCAGGGCCAGTGGGAGAGGTCGAAGGGCCATAAATATTCCTCCTCTAAACTGTTTATAAGTAAAATGGCATTGCTGCAAAGGCCCAGCAAATGTCTTACTATACTAAGTTATGTACAAATCCCTGGCAATCTTTTCTTTCTTTCTTTGATGAAAACAGATTGCATTGTTGTCTCACAGTCATGAGTTATGCTCATGGGTGTCATGATGGACAGCAGTGTTTATCAGAAGGAGAGTGGATCACCAGGGCATCAACCCTAACTCTCAGCCTTTCTCCTAAAGTTGGAATGAACACTGTCTTATCATGCTTCCCTCATTGTTTTATCTAGTGCTGGATCGAGGAGACCTGGGAAGAACTAACCCCTCTGCCTCTGATTTGCTTGACTCTGGGTAAGGCCTGTTATCTTTAGTCTTATTTTTCTGGTGTTAAATGAATATATTCTCATCTATGCATTCTTCACATGATTGAAGTAAATGCAGATTTCATCCTGTTTTCAAAATTAGCACTTAATCCATTCCATGAGATAATTAATTTCATGAAATATTTCTGGGTGGAATATATGTACAGACACAGAGGTGATACATTGCGCTTGCTTTTGCATTATCTCATGATTTTTCTCTTCAGAGTGGGGAAAATGGGCAAAAATTTTTATATTGTTTTCTTCATTTGAAAAATGAGGTTCGGTAGAGAAGAAAAGTGAACTATAATGTATTGAGTATCTACTATATGCCAGCCATATGCTAGGTGCTATAAATTGGATAGTCGCATGCTGATTACATTTACATCCACTCTTGGTTGGGTTTATATCTACCCTGGGATGGCTTTCTCCATGTGTTTTTATCATCCCCAGAGGTTCCTAAGACACCAATGCTAGAGGCTTAATTGGGTCCAGTATCACTGAGAGGTAGATTAAACTTACATAAGAGTTCATTGGAATGTGGATGACAGCATTTCTGGAAGGCACATCTTCATCCCAAATACTCATCAGTAATAGTCCGACTTGGGAAAATGTTGTGGTGTTCTCTGGCGAGCAGCAAGAAAGAGAACTAGAGCTGCAACAATATAAAATAGGATAACAAAATGGGACTCATGGTATTTTATTTAGGGCTAAAGGTCCCAAAGACTGAGAGTAATACGAAGGAAAGATGAGAGATCAGCTGGTCAAGGAAGTCCTCAAATTTGAGTTCTCAGTTTTGAGATTTTAATATCTACCTAAAGGTACATTCAGATATTAAAATCCCTTAAGGCTGAGGAGGTTGAGAAGGGAAACTTTTTTGAATGAGAAGGCTTTCTTGGGGAGAGAGCTGTTGACATACAGTGTGTTTCTGCTACCCTTTTCCTTACCCATACAGGAGGGGAGAGCATGTAAAGAACTTAGAGAAACAATCAGAATAATTGACGTATGTCCCTTAGAGTTTTTGAGAGGAATGTATCAAGGCAAAGCTGTGCCCCAAAATTTGTCTCTAAAGGCGAGTCTGGCAGAAGCACCCTGTGTCAGAGGACCCAATTTAGAGGGCTGTACAGAGAATGAACTCTGTGTGTCCGCCAGGAGGGAGCTGGTCTGGGCCATCTTAGATCCTTCTGAGAGAACTACCCAATGGAACAAATAACGCCCAAAGAGGGAGAAGCCCATTACATCCCCAGAACTTATTTAACCTTGTAACTGGAAGTTTGAACTTTTCACCACCTTCACTCATTTTGCCAACCCCAGGTAACCACCAGTCTTCTCTGTATCTACGAGTTTGTTGTTTTTAGATTACACATAGAAGTGAGATCATACAGAATTTGTCTTTCTTTGTCGGCTTTCGCTTTGAGTAAAGATTCTCTTCACAGCATCCCTGAGAGCAGCCGTCCAGTCTATGCCTGATTGTTTCCACGGAGGATGTCTCACTGCCTCCCTTGAGGCTTGTCCCCATGAAGATACAGTTTTCTCTTGAAAACAGAAGCATCAGATAGAATTTCTCCAATCCGTGTGTAGGTTATTTAGCTCCAGACTGTAATAAATGAGATGATTCATTTTTATTATAATGATTATAACTGACAGAGATTCCAGTCCCTTCCTGGGTAATAAGAGAACAGACCATTATATGTTTTGTTGTTGTTTTTCCTTATTTCTTACTGCTGTTTAACTCAAGGAAAAAGGTTCCTAAGATCTGATCTGTTCTAGATCTAGCCTTTCCAGCATATAACATTTCAAATATCAAAGTGTATGGTAAATGTAAAAATAAAGTAACATGCATCTTAGGTATAGCACCATAGACCAGGTGGCCAATAACAACAGAAGTTTATTTCTCACTGTTATGGAGGCTGATAAGTGCAAAATCATTGTTTGCTGAGGGCCTGTAAACTGGATCATAGGCAACTGTCTTTTCACTGTGTCCTCACATGATGGAAGGGATGAGGGACCTCTCTGGAGTTTCTTTTCTAAGGGTACTAATCCCATTCAAGAGGGCTCCCCCCCTCATGGCCTGCGGTCCTACCTCCAAACATCGTCACGTTGGGGTGAGATCTCAACAAATGAATTTTTGAGGGACACAAACCTTTAGTCTATACTCGGGACCAAATCTGAGACATAGGGTAAATGCTTGCTGTGCCCAGGGCATCCACAATAAGATATTTCTTCAAACGTATTCTTAATAAGTTTCTTTGTGTCCTCATTGGCGTCTCTGCTTTTAAAGACTAGAGGATTGGAGAAAATTGAATTAAATGAATTCAAAGCTTTGCAGTGTAGGGAAGAAAAGGACAGTATCTAGGTTTGTGATTTTATTATTTTAGTTATTAGGCTTCAGTCTTTCTCCAGCATCTACATTTCAGTCCCCAAAGCCTGAATCTGGGTGACTCTGAAGCTATTGCAATAAGCATGCTAAGGTTTGAGTTTATCTCCCTCAGTGATCACATTGCCGTTAGGCTCCTTGGCTGCTATTTTATTAGTCTTCCCTTTAGGTTTTGGTAAATTTGCTAAGTTATGGGGACAGAAAGAACTCACAAATTTCCAGAGGGAAGGAAGATGTGCTCTGAAACAACTAATGGACATTTGAACAGCAAATATTTATGAAGTACTTTTTATGTGCCATACAATTTGTTGGGTGTGAAGTGTAAAATGATAAATTACACAGGGTGTCCTCAACATGCTCACAGTTACTGACATGAAAAGCGCTAAGTGCACCAGAGGGTTGCAGGTGTTATGAAAGACTGCTCCCACCATGTTAGCTTGGATTCAATGCAAGTCTTGTGAGTTTTGATAGAAAGTATTTTTTATGTATTGCTAAAAGTTCATGTGCCAAGAAGGACTAAATAATTTGCTACCCCATTACTTTCTCTTCTCATAAAGCTATTCCCTTATAATAAAAAATTCTAATAAAATAATATGGCCTACCATTTTGTGTCCTAATTCTATTAGTTGGGATCAAAGGCCTATAGAGGTAGAATGTGAGTCTCTGATGTAAAATCAATGTAGAACAAAGCTAAAGAGTATTTCTAAGTGTCAAAATAGGTAATATCTTTGCTTAATTATGTGAAAGAATCATAGCAGCAATATATCATATTGTCAGTTTAACTAGAGCAACTAACATAATTGACTCTTATTTTGACAACAGGCAGGATATATAGGTATAGTTTAGATTGTTTAATTATATGAATATCCAGGTTTAGATTGTTTAGTTATATGAATATCCAGGTTAAACAGTAAGAATTCAGTTTTATTTTTGCCAGGTAAAAAAATTGGTATTGACATTTCATATAATGTAGGAAACTTTTAGGAAGCTTTAAATTTAGAGTTTTAGTGAACCTGAATGAAATGTAGCATGAGCCCCCAAAACAGACATTTGAAAGTTTAAATTTGTCATTTTCTTTTAAGATATGTATTATCCAGACCATAAAGTATACATAATCAATGAAAGAGAGTATCAAGGCATATTATTGTCAGCAGATAAAGAAGAAAATATTTCAAAATCAAGATATTACCTATAGAATCTAAGGAAAAGATTGGATGATATAATCTCAAAGGTTAATAATTAATAGAATTTACTTATACACATAGCTCTATGTTATAATTGTGAATTAATTGTTAGACTAAGGTATTTCCCTATAGCTATGAGTAGACAGCAGTTCTAAGGTGGAATCAAGAAAAAATAAACTAACCCAACCACAATAATGTATTATCACATGTTGAAAAGAACACGATTATTTTTATTATGAACTTAAATTTTAGAAACGGTCTGATTTGACCATATTAAAAATGGTATTGGAGAATAGAGTGGCATGGTAAGATAGTAGATCCAGTGTCAGAAGATAAGAGAGCCTATGTCTGATCTACACTGCTGCTGTTTGGCTTGAACATGCCACCATGCATTCTTTTCCAATCGAACATCTTTAGTAAAGCATGGCATATACACAAGTATATGTATAAGTCATAACTGTACGTCTTGGGGCGCCTGAGTGGCTCAGTTGGTTAAGCATTTGACTCTTGATTTTGGCTCAGGTCATGATCTCAGGATCCTGGGATCAAGCCCTGCACTGGGCTCTGTTCTTAGTGGGGAGCCTGCTTGAGGATTTCTCTCCCTTCTCCCGCTCTCTCTCTCTCAAATAAAAAAATAACTGTATGTCTTGATAAATTACCACAAAGTAAACACACCCATATAACCACCACTCATACTGTGAAATGAATATTGTTAACATTCCAGTGGCTCTCCTCATGGCTCCAGTAGATCACCACACAACACCCCTTGCATGCAGAAATAGTACATTAATTTTCATGGCATGTAGAGCACGCCATTGCATGCATATAACAAAATGAGCTATCCATGTATTTGTACTGTCATTAGTTTGGTACTATGAATAGTGTTTCTGTGAATATTCTTATACATGTCTTTGGGTGAACAGACATCTACATTTCTATAAGGTGTATATCAACTAGAAGTAGAGTTGCTGTGTTGTAGGGTATTGCTGTTTAGCTTATTAAATAGTCCAAAAAGGGGCACCTGGGTGGCTCAGTCGTTAAGCGTCTGTCTTCAGCTCAGGTCATGATCCCGGGGTCCTGGGATCGAGCCCCACGTCGGGCTCTCTGCTCGGCGGGAAGCCTGCTTCTCCCTCTCCCACTCCCCCTGCTTGTGTTCCCTCTCTCGCTGTGTCTCTCTCTGTCAAATAAATAAATAAAATCTTTAAATAAATAAATAGTCCAAAATGACTTTACAAAAGATACCAATTTATTCACATATATGAGAGCTCCTATATTTCAAATCCTCACCCATGGTTGGTATTGACTCTCATTTTCATTTTGGCCACAATTACGGGAGCGTGATGGTATTGCAGTGTGGTTCCACCTGTAATGCCCTGAAACTGAAGAAGTGGAATAGCTTTTCATGTATTTCATTGGATATTCAGATAGTCTCTTTTGAGAAGTACTGTTCTTTTATCCATTAAAAAAGAATCACCTGCTACCAGAAATGAATAGAACACTGAAGGTTAATTATACTTAAATAAAAAAAAAAATCACCTGCCAGTTTTTTTCTGATTTTAGGAATTTTAAAAATATATATAAATATATATTCTGATTATACGTCCTTTGATGGATAATATGATCTCTGATTCTGTGGTTTACAGTTCAATTTTTTATGTCTTTTAACAAAATGAAGTTCTTAATTTTAAATCTAATTTGTAAACTCCATTGAAGTATAACATAAAATTCACCTATTTAAGTGTGTAATTTGAAGATATTTAGTAAATTTATAGGGTTCTTTTTTTTTTTTTAAAGATTTTATTTATTTATTTATTTGAGAGAGAGAGAAAGAGAGAGAGAAATAGCATGAGAGGGGATAGGGTCAGAGGGAGAAGCAGGCTCCCCGCTAAGCCGGGAGCCCGATGTGGGACTCGATCCCAGGACTACGGGATCATGACCTGAGCCAAAGGCAGTTGCTCAACCAACTGAGCCACCCAGGCACCCAAATTTATAGGGTTCTGCAACCATACTCATAATCCAGTTTTAGAACATATTCATTATCCCACCAAAGAAGTTCTCTTGTACTGGTTTCCAGGCAATCCCTACTCCCATAGGGAGGAGGAGGATATATAGAAGACTGTATGAAGACGCAGGCAGAGATTGGAGTGATGTGGCCATAAGACAAATGCTCGGTTCTATTTACAAAAGTACTGATGAAGCTTAGCATTGATTGGCTAGAGTTCTATCTTCTTGGGTAAATCCATCTCTACATTGATTGACTTGGTTCTACGTCATAGTCACATTTTCCTGCTTTTGTCCTTTACTCTGGCCCACCAAGGATGGCCATTTCCTAGTATCTGTGCTAATATGTTCAAAGGGCTGGAAGTGCTTCATCTCTGTCTATAATTACTTAAAGTTAAGTCTAAAAATATAAGCCTTTCTTTTCTTTTCTTCTTTCCTTTTCTTTTTCTTCCTTTCTTCCTTCCTTCCTTCCTTCCTTCCTTCCTTCCTTCCTTCCTTCCTTTCTTTCTTTCTTTCTTTCTTTCTTTCTTTCTTCCTTCCTTCCTTCCTTCCTTCCTTCCTTCCTTCCTCCTCCCTCCCTCCCTCCCTCCCTCCTTCCTTTCCCTTCCCTTCCCTTTCTTTCCTTTCCTTCTTTTCTTAAGTTTCAGGTGTACAATTTAGTGATTCAACTCTTCCGTACAACATCCAGTGCCCATCACAACAAGTGCACTCTTTAATCCCCATCACCTATTTATCCCATCCTTCCACCCACCTCCCCTCTGGTAACCATCAGTTGGTTCTCTATAGTTAAGAGTTGTTTCTTAGGTTTTTTTTTCTCTCTCTCTTTCCCTCCCTATCCTTGTTTGTTTTGTTTCTTAAATTTCAATATGAGTGAAATCATATGATATTTCTCTTTCTATGACTGACTTACTTTGCTTAGCATAATACTGTCTAGCTCCATCCACATCATTGCAAAAGGCAAGATTTCATTCTTTTTGATGGCTGAGTAATATTCCATCGCATATATATATATATATATATATATATATCTCACACTTTTTAAAAAAGATTTTATTTATTTGTTTGAGAGAGAGAACGAGCAGTGGGGAGGGGTAGAGAGAGAGAGAGAGAGAAGCAGACACCCTGCTGAGCAGAGAGCCCAATGTGGGGCTCAATCCCAGGACCCTGAGATCATGACCGGAGCCGAAGGCAGAAGCTTAACTGACTGAGCCACCCAGGCACCCCTATATACGTTCATCAGTTGATGGACACTTGAGCTGTTTCCATTGTTTGGCTATTGTAGATAATGCTGCTGTAAACATTGGGGTGCACGTATCCCTTTGAATTAGTATTTTTGTATTCTTTGGGTAAACACCCAGTGGTTCAATTGCTGGATCATAGGATAGTTCTATTTTTAACTTTTTGAGGAACTCCATACTGTTTTCCAGAGTGGTTGTACCCGCTTGCAGTCACACCAACAGTGCAGGAGGGTCCCCTTTCTCCACATCCTTGCCAACACCTGCTGTTTCTTATGTTGTTGATAAAAATACAGCTTTCTGAATTCATTTCCTCTGAGTTCTGGCATCCCTGTTACTCCTGAGCTTATAATTTCTGTCCTTTAATTACTGCCACACCAAACTTTACAGCATAGAATTCAAACACAGATGTCTCTCCTTTCAACTCCCTCCCAAATGAGGTCTATTTTACTGGTATTCTGTAGTTAGTTGGGGGATGGAGCATATCCTCCAGGTTGATTTTTTTTCTCTAATTATTTTCGTATTTTCTCCAATTGTTTTCCTATCTCTTACTACATATGCTTCATTACTCATTCATTCATTCATTTACTCACTTAAAGACCATTCATTAAGCTCTACCATATGTGCTTAGTATTTTACTAAGAGCTGGAAATAAAAGATGAATAATACAGTCCCTGACTCCAAGTCAAGGAGAAAGGGGCATAAATCTGTAAACACTAAACATTTTGAAAAACACTACGAAGCTCATAAGCACAGAGTGCTGCGGTACTATGGAAAGGAGGCACACTGCTCTCAGGTTGACCTTAGTCTTGTCACCTGAGCTATGGCTTTGCTATTTGTATTTCACACCAAGCAATTGTATGTTCTGTCATCATTTTAGTTAAACACAGTGACATGGGTATCTCATGTGAGTCCGAACAGAACGATGGTAATTGTAATGATAATGAAAATGGTGGGAACTCAATAAGTATGCGTAATGAATGAATGAATTTTACAGATGAAAAATATGAGGCTTAGAGAATTAAATAGCTTGCACAAAGTCATGGCTAGTAACTCAGAGCTGAAGCACAAAACTGAGGTTGTTTATTTTCAGAGTATGAGCTCCCAACTACTATATGCTCTGCAGACTTAGTTGAGCCAGAATATAGATAAAAACATTCTGGCAGTATTTACAACCCCAAATTGCTTTGTAACTAAATACACTCTTAATGACAATCAGGGCAAGTTCTCAGTTTTAGAGGTAATTGTGTGTGCTGTATTACCACAGGCAAAAATTACGCCTTTCATTATGCTATCTAATTACTGAAAACGCGTGAGGGAAATGTGAAATATTTTAATAAAGAAGTATTTTTATTTTTGGAGGAAGTTTGAGATACAGATGATGTAAGAAATGGAATATGGTTTTTTATAAAATAGGAGTACGAGTGGTAAGGAAAAGCAGCAGATCGTGTATTTTTCTCTTCTGTAAGAGCCATTCTTTTTCATGTGTCTTTCTAGGGAGAGAGGTATATAGGAAATGGTACCTGACAAAGAAACCAGTCTTTGTGTTTTAGCGCAGAATTAGACCAAGCATTTCTGCTTATGTCCTAGTTGGTTGAATGAGCATCTGGAATGAGACCTCTGGGCTAACATGGTCACAGACAGTGAGGAGTCCTCACAGAGCCAAAGGAAAAAAAGGCTGATGGAGCAGCCTGGCATTTGTAACCCCACGGGGCCAAGAAAGGGGCAGCAGGGGCATAGGCAGCCCCAGAGTGAACATGGAGTTACAGATGGGTGAACAGGTCTTCCCGACAAAGTCGTTAGAAATGGAAGAATGCAGAATCTTAAGGGGAGTAAGAGCCATAAAAGGCCCTCAGAAGAAGTCCCAGGAGCTCACCTTACTGCAGGAACATGGACCTAGTGAGTCCAGCATGGGGCTTGATAAACTGTCAGTTGTCCCTGAGAGGGCAGTTAACAAACTTTTTTCAGATAAAGAGGATTATCAAATGGTAACTTTCTTAAAGGGGCTTTTTGTGTTAAAACCAACCAACCGGGCATGGGATGGCTTCCCATTCATTTGTGTCTTCTTCAGTGTCTTACATCAGTGTTTTATAGTTTTTAGTCTTTCATCAATATTTACCAATCTTTCACCTCCTTGATTAAGTGTCTTCGTAAGCATTTTATTATTGTTGGTGCTATTGTAAATGGGGTTTTCTTAATTTCTTTTTCATATAGTTCCTTGTTAGCGTATAAAAATGCAGCTGATTTTTGAATGTTGGCATTGTATCCTGCGACTTCAGTGAATTTATTAGTTCTAACAGCTTTTTGGTGGAGTCTTTAGGATTGTTAGTGTGTAAGATCATGTCATCTGCAAGTAGAGACAATTTTACTTCTTCCTTTCCAATTTGGATGGCTTTTATTTCTTTTTCTTGCTTATTTGCTCTGGCTAGGACTTTTAGTACTATTTTGAATAGTAGTGGCAAGAGTGGGCATCCTTGTCCTGTTCCTGACTTTAGAGGTCAAAGGGTACAAAATTTCAGTTATGAGATGAATAAATTCTGAGGATTTCATGTACAGAATGTCCGTTGCCTTAATAATACTGTGTTGTAAACTTGAAATTTTCTAAGAGTAGATCTTAAGCTTTCTCACAGGCACAAAAAGTATGTGAGGTGATGGATATATTAATTAACTTGATTGTGGTAATCATTCCACAGTGTATACCTATATCAAATCATGTTGTATACTTTAATTATATTAGAATTTTATTTGTTAATCATTCCATAATAACGCTAGGAAAAAACCTTAAAAACAAAAGCCAACAACAACAAAATCCCTGGAGACCAGAGACACAGGGAATTGCTGTCAAAGGGGAAAATGATCACATCAAAAACAAAGTGTGATGGTTAATTTTATGTGTCAACTAGACTGGATCATAAGATGCTCAGATATCTGGCTAAACATTATCTCTGGGTGTGTCTGTGAGGATGTTTCTGGAAGAAAATAAGCATTTGAATTGGTGGCCTGAATAAAGAAGATGGACCTCCCCAATGTGGTAAACATCCAATTTAAGAGCCTGAACAGAACAAAAAGGTACAACAAGGTTGAATTTGCCCTCCGCCTGATGGCTTGAGCTATAATGTTGATCTGCCTGCAGTACTCCTGGTTCTTAGGCCTTTGGATTCAGACTGGGATCTATACCATCAGCTCTCTGGCTCTCAAGCCTTCAAACTACACTACAGGCCTTTCTGGGTCTCTAGATTGCAGGCAGCAGATCATGGGACTCCTCAGCCTCCATAATCATGTGAGCCGATACTTTATGATAAATATATATAATTTCCTATTGGTTGGGTTTCTCTGGAATACCAAGACTAATACACAAAGGATATTTGCAAAACTTTGCATTAGTTACAGTGACTTTTTACATGTACTATTTAATTCTCATATTGGCCCTACATTAGCTTTCTAGTGCTGCATAGCAAATTAAACAAATTACCACAAACTTAGTGGCTTAAAACACCACCACTATTTATCTCATAGTTCTATAGGTCAAAAGTGCAACAAGGTATGGTTTTTGTTTGTTTGTTTTTTGTTTTTCAAGAGAGAGCATGAGTTGGGGGAGGCAGAAGGAGAGGAAGAGAGGATCTTAAGCAGGTTCCATGCTCTGTGCAGAGCCTGACGGGGGACTTGATCTCACAACCCTAAGATCATGACCTGAGCAGAAATCAAGAGTCGGACACTTAACTGACTGAGCCACCCAGACACCCTTTTTGGATTTTTTTATTTAGTGTCTTACTATGATAAAATCAAGGTATCTTCTTGGGCTATGGTTCTTATGTTGGGATTAGGATCCTCTTCCACACTCTTTGGGTGTTGGAAGAATTCATGTTTTTGTTATGTCTTTCACCTGGCCTCCTCCATCTGCAGGTAAGCAATGGTTCATCAAGTTCTTCTCATGAATCAGATCTCTATACCTTCTTCTTTTGCTTTTGAGGGCCCATGTGATTATCCTGGGCCCACCTGAATGATCCAAGATGATCTTCCTATTTTAAGATCAACTGATTAGTAATCTTAGTTACATCTGCAAAATCCCATTTGTCATGTAATGTAACATAACCATGGGAGTAACACCATGGGACAGAGATCATGGGGACCAAAATTCTGCATACCACAGGCCTTTGTGTGGTAAGAATTTTTGTAATATGCATTTGACTGATTGATTAATGATTGATGGGTGGAATTTAAACTCTTAATATGTCCTGCTAAAAATTCCAGTTTTAGAAAAAAATGCCATGAACACAAAAATGGTGAATACCATGGCCAGAAGGGTTACTGCAAGGAAGGGAGAGCAAGGGGGGATAATCTGGTCTTGAAACACTGATATTATTTCTATTCACTCAGTATATATGTCTTGAATTTCTAATATGTAGGCAGCTTTTCAGGCACTATGGGATGTAGAATTAAAATTTATTTATGAAGTTACAAAATATTTAATGAGGTAAAATGTCTGCTAATGCATCTTTATCTTTTACAGAACCTTTAATAATTATTTACTGAACACATGTTGTATGTCTAGGACTTTACACAGATAATTTTATTTATATAAATGTATCTATAATGGCCTTAACAGATGATTATCAACTGTCTCTCTATTTTAAAGACTTGGGAAAATAAGTCTCAGAAAGCTTAAATAATTTACTCAAGGTCAATGCCAAACCTGGAATTGGAATTTGAATGTGAGGCAGCTGAAAAGTTTGTTTTTTTTTCCTTTTTTAAATTGAGTATAATTGACATAATGTTATGTTAGTTTCAGGTGTATAACACAATGATTCAATATTTGTATATATTGCAAAACGATCACCATAATATCTATTTAGCTCTTGTTGACATACATAGTTAGAATTTTTTTCCTGTGATGAGAACTTTTCAGATCTACTCTCTTAGCAACTTTCAAATACACAATACAGTATTATTAACTATAGTCACCATGCTGTACATTATATCCCCATGGCTTATTGACTTTGCAATTGGAAATGTATACCTTTTGACCCCTTTACCCATTTTGCTCCCATAGCCAAACCTGTTCTCTGTATCTATGAGCTCATTTTTATTTTAGATTCTACATATAAGTGAAATCATATGGTATTTGTCTTTCTCTGTCTGACTTCACTTAGCACAATGTCTTTACATTCTGTGTATGTTGTCACAAATATCAAGATTTCCTTCTTTTTTATGGCTTTAATATTCCCTTTTATATATGTACCATATTTTCTCTATCTACTCATATATCAGTGAACACTTAGGTTACTTCCATATCTTGACTATTATAAATAAGGCTCCAGTGAACATGCAGGTGCATATATATTTTTGAATTAGTGGTTTTTTTTTTAAGATTTTATTTATTTATTTGAGAGAGAGAATGAGAGAGAGAGAGAGCGGGAGAGGGGGGAAGGTCAGAGGGAGAAGCAGACTCCCCGCTGAGCAGGGAGCCCGATGTGGGACTCGATCCTGGGACTCCAGGATCATGACCTGAGCTGAAGGCAGTCGCTTAACCAACTGAGCCACCCAGGCACCCGTTTTTTTTTTTTTTTTAAATGCTCAGCAGTAGAGTTGCTGGATCATATAATATTCTATTTTTAATTTTTTGAGGAACCTCCATACTGTTTTCTATAGTGGCTGCACTAACTTGCATTCCCCCTAACAGTGCCCAACGGTTCCCATTTTTCCATATCTTCGAAAATAGTCATTATTTCTTATCTTTTTGATAATGGCCATCCTAATGGATGTAGAGTGATATCTCATTGTGGTTTTGGTTTGCATTTCCCTGATGATTAATGATGATGAGCACCTTTTCATGTACTGGTTAGCCTTTTGTATGTCTTTGGAAATATGTCTATTTAGATCCTCAGCCCATTTTTAAAATTGCATTGTTTGTGTTTTTGCTATCTAGTTCTATGTATTCTTTGTATGTTTTGGATATTAACCCCTTATCAGATATATAATTTGTGAATATTTTCTCCCATTTGAAAAGGTTACCTTTTCAGTTTGTTGATGGTTTCCTTTGCTACACAGAAACTTACTAGATATAGTCCCACTTGTTTATGTTTGCTTTTAATGGTGTCAAATCTCAAAAATCATTACCAAGACTGATGTCGTGGACTTACTGACATGTTTTTTTCTTAGCATTTTTATGGTTTCAGGTCTCACATTTAAGTCTTTAATCCATTAGGAGTTAATTCTTGTGTATGGTGTAAGACAGTGGTCCATATTCATTCTTTCCTTGTAGCTCTCCAATTTTCCCAGCATCATTTTTTGAAGAGACTGTCATTTCCCCACTCTGTACTCTTAGTCTCTTTGTCATAAAGTAGCTGACCACATATGCATGAGTTTATTTCTGGGCTCTCTGTTCTGTTCCATCGATCTATGTGTCTGTTTTTATGCCAATAACATACTGTTTTGATTACTGTAGCTTTGTAATATCATTTGAAATCAGGGAGTTTGATGCCTCCAGCTTTGCTCTTCTTTCTCAAGATTGCTTTGGCTATCTGGGATCTTTTGTGATTCCATACTAATTTTAGGATTGACTGTTCTATTCTGTGAAAAATGCCATTGGAATTTAATAGGGATTGCATTGAATCTGTAGATTGTTTGGGGGTAGTATGGACATTTAAATAATATTATTTCTTCCAAATCATGAACATGGAATATCTTTCCATTTATTTGTGACCTTGTCAATTTCTTATATCAGTGTCTTATAATTTTCACTGTAAAGATCTTTCACTCCTTGGTTAAATTTATTCGTAGGTATTTAAATGTTTTTGATGCCATTGTGATTAGGACTGTTCTCTTAACTTCTCTTTCTGATAGTTTGTTATTAATATTAGAAATGCAACAGATTTTTGTATATTGATGATGTAACCTGCAACTTTACTGAAAATATTTATTAGCCCTGACAGTTTTCTTGGTGGAGTCTTTAGGGTTTTTGTATATAATATCATGTTGCCTGCAAATAGTGACAGTTTTACTTCTTCCTCTCCAATTTGGATGCCTTTTATTTTCTTTTCTTGCCTAATTGCCCTGGCTAGGACTTCTAATACTATGTCAGATAAAAGTGGCATGAGTAGTCATCCTTGTCTTGTTCCTGATCTTAGAAGAAAAGCTTTCAGCTTTTACCACTGATTATGATATTAGCTGTGGACTTTCCATACATGGCCTTTATTATGTTGAGGTACACATAATATGCATTTTAAAGAATTCCAAGGTGTGAGAAGGTTAAACAACTTCCTC
This sequence comes from Phoca vitulina, assembly GCF_004348235.1. NCBI lineage: Eukaryota > Metazoa > Chordata > Mammalia > Carnivora > Phocidae > Phoca > Phoca vitulina. The sequence goes on along the minus strand of NW_022589745.1, from coordinate 12,767,215 downwards.
AAAAGCACATGCCTAAGTAAGAGAACCAGATCTGAGTACCCAGTGCTTTGCTCTTCCTTTCAGTTTGCAATCTCTGTGTGTATGGGAATGAAGAAATAATATTTGCTAAGAGCTTAGTTACTATTTAGATATATCTAAATAGATAGCACCCTTAAGTGACTGAGAAAATAGATTCTTAGTTTAAATGAATCTTTTCAATAGAGATGTGGTAGAGTTTTTAAATGTAACTTGGGAGCTTCAAAAAGAAGTAGGGTGTTCTGGTAGTGTGCATTGAGACAGAATACAGGTTTTGGTGTGTATGGAAGGTGGTGGCTGGAGGCCAGCCACAAGCCAGTGGACTGACATTGATACTGGACTCTGTGTTTTTCACTTGGATAATGACATAAAACCCTCTTCCCTGTGTGATAACTCATAGGCAGTTTTATTTTAGGAGCCAGAAATGCTAATTTTCTTGGTGAGAAATTCTTTTAGAAGGGATAAGGTCGAGTAGCGTAACACAATGGACTCTGAGAAACGAACTGAGGGTTCTAGAAGGGAGGGGGTGGGGGGATGGGTTAGCCTGGTGATGGGTATTAAAGAGGGCACATATTGAATGGAGCACTGGGTGTTATACGCAAACAATGAATCATGGAACACTACATCAAAAACTAATGAGGTAATGTATGGTGATTAACATAACATAATAATAAAAAAAAAAAAGAAGAATGCTTCTTTAGATTTTACCTGGATGTAGGATTTTCTTTCCAATTTGATCTTATCCTTCCTCAGAAGTGATTCTCTGGCACAAGATAGACATTCAATTCAATTGAATTGGGTCATGAAAAATCCCAAAGTAAGATATCCAGTTAAATTGTAGTATGATGAACTTAAGTAAAACCTCATTCTGCCGGACTTTAAATGTGCAAAAGTGATTATAAGACCATACATGCATATCAGTGCAACTTTCTGAAGTAGGAGTCAGAATTTTGATGTTGTTAATTGTGGGATAAGACATACAAAATAAAGTAATTTATGGACACAAAAGATAAGTCAGAGTGCTGGAGTGCTCTAGTAGGACCGGTTATCTTGTCACAATTTTTGATACCTGGTAAATTATTTTTATTACATTTTCTCTGTTAAATTAAGAGATGTGGTTTCTGACTCCTGACTAGACTTGACTTTGTGTGTGTATGTGTGTGTGCATGTGCTCATGTGTGTGTAAACACATAAACAGACATAATTGCTGAGAGCTTGGTCATATAATCCTTCAGTCTATTTAATTAGTTTAGAAACATAGCATGGTTATTTTTAGAGGTAAAATTTCTTTGTTTTACACTTGAGAAATGGACAGTAGGCTACACTGAAATATTAATGTTTGATGATCACTTCCCATTGTATATCCAGATTTGTTTTATAAATGAAAAGGCATAAAATTACAAGAAATAAAATGGCTTCCAAATCCTGAGGTTCAGAAAGGATTCTGTATCATTACGAAAAACTAAGTTGGTATTAAACTTCATAGTGTGAGCCAATAGTTTATTGCTTCCTCATCTAAAAGAGTGATCACATTTAAGCTAAGCTATATTAGAATTAGCTTATAAAGATAACCATAAATCCACTATTAGATAAGGATTACCTCATGAAATTCCTTGAAAGGTCCAGATTCCTTGATTTGACATTCAAATGCATGACTGACTTGAGCTTTTCCCACTTTTCTAAGCCCCTTTTCCATTATTATTCTCTTTCTTAGTCCTAAACAACACGTGGCTGCCTGCCTCCCATCTGTCCTCCCTTCAAAGCAACTTTAAACCATACAAGCCTGGGGTTCCATGAAGCCTGAAAATATTCTGCAGAGGCTCCAGAAGAGTAGGACATTAATTTCCCTACCATTTCCCAGCCAATGAAGAACAGGACTGCTTGTTAAAGTGGGGAAAACATTTTCAATTCAGAATACCAGTAGTCATAAAATTAAATTAGGAAATAGAGAATTTAGTATAATGATATAAAATACATCAAACTGTCACATCACAAAGTAAATCTCAAATGGCTCGGCTTTAGGATATTCATCTTGCTCAGCATGGTCCCCAGCTTGGAAATATCCAGACTTCCCTGAAGATAAAGATATGGCATATCCCAGAGTTTAGTCATCAGCCCAAGACACCATCATACCTACTGTTATTACATATCTTCTTCACCTTTTTGCTATCTTTACCTATTGCTAGACCTCTCGGTGCCCAAAAGGAATTAGTAATATTCTGGTGATGGCACTGTTTTATTTCTTCATTTATTTAGTGGTTTGTTTGTTTGTTCCTTTATTTTTCCTCAATCACCTGACAATGAGGTTAGGAATTTGAGGTCTCCCTTATATGGTGGTAGGAATGTGTTCTTCAGGAAAGCACAGTGTTTCTCCCAAGACCCTTTGATCAGCATAGCGATGGATTGGCTAAGTGATATGGCTGTGACCTGGGTTACTTGGACTAAAAATGGCATTCTAGGAAATGGATTTTTCCAAAGAGCTAATCTGGCATCTGCTTTCTATTCAGCCTTCTAACTGCAGTGAAGGAAGAAATACTGAATAGCCGAGGTAAGTTTTCTCTTCCTTTCACTGAAAGAACAAAATCATTGTATGCTGTTTATTCGTTTATTTATAAAAATATTTACTGGGTATCTACAGAGTGACAGGTCCTCTGTGAAGCAGGAGAGTACAATCACCAGGGCCGAATTCTGAGTTAGTCATAAGGCTGTGGATAATTTGTCACATAGTTTTATAAACGACTCCCTTCCTTTACGGGGTTAGAGGAAAGTCATACCTACTTCTACTTCCTTGACAGTTAGTCATTTTCCTTTATACTCTTTAGAATGAGAGAAGTGTTATTATTTTCCTGAACACACTGTGTTTTTAGTTTTACGCCTTTTCTTTTTCAGTGACAACTGCTTGGATTGTCCTTGTCTGTCTCCTTGTCTGACCAACTTTTTACTAAGTTCTAGTGCAAACTGAGATCTAGTTCTCCCTAAAAAATGTCCTGATTACCTCGAATGTGATAAGTAAACTTCTTCTGCTTTGTGAGGATATTTTGTATTTAACACTATCATCACATTTTCGTGTTATAAGAAAATTATTATTTGTGCTTCCCCCATTAGACTGAAGTTTCTTGAATCTGGAACACGATAATGGAAACAGATCAGAAACTCTTTAAAGTTCTGACCTGAATTAAACTGCAAACAGGCTGTTTCCTCTCTTGCTCAGAGCAAAAAAAACCTCCCATCTTTTTTTTTCACATATGTGGAGCTAATCCCAGACTTCACGAGTGTCCTCTCAAACATCAGTTCAACCTTACCCAGGAAAAATGCATTATATCCTTTGAACACCAAAGTGGAAAGGGACCTCAGGGATCACATTCAATGCCTTTCATTATTTGGATTTTAAAGTCATCTTGACACAGTGTATATAAGATTGGGGAGTTTTGAGATAGTTACTGGGTTCAAGATCTAAAGTCACCAGGATTTATCAAATATAGTCACTGACCCGTAGAAGTATATATTTTTAAATAACTTATTTTATTGAAGGGAATCAAAATACTATGCTGGGGAAATTTCTTACACACTCACAGCTTTTTTGGTATTGTCTTGTAACCCACATTATATCACAAAGTCAAAATAAATTTGTCAGACTGTGTCTCCCAGTGATTTCTGAAGCGTTCCGTGCGGTGCTTTCCCTATGCTCAGGATTCTGTCCTGTCTCTTCGGCTTCCTCTTCAAGCTGCCATTGCTGCTGCATCTGTTACTGCAATCCAGAGACAGGAAACCCTGCTCTCCCATGGGGTTCTCTCCCATTAACTCCGCATTGGTCTGTAGAGACCAGGCTTTGTCCTTTAATGAGATTTTAGTAAAAATTCTCAGATAATGGAGGAGAAACCCACTGCAGGGAGTCATTTGCAGCCCTGTAGCTTTCCCTAGCCTGCCACAGAGTTGACCTGCAAAAATGAAGTATTACTGACATGGTCAGTGGTATAAGCCCTCTGAAGTAAAAAAACAGATGGGCTAGTCCAGGCGGCCATCTTTGCTCTTGGTGAAGCATTAGAGATTGAGTTCAGACCATATTTTTGTTCTTTATCATGCAGTGTTAGTACTCACGTAACACACTCCTAACAGGTCTCATTCCAGAAGCTTCAGAATGTGGCTCCTGTTATTCCCAATTAATCTTTTTATCATCGTTTCAAAATCAAATTAACGACCTCCTTCCAGGTGTGGTTATAAATAAATATCTTGACCTTGTGGACTATAGCTGACAGCTGGTACCATAATTCTGGTGTTCAATTGACACTTCTTTTTTTTTTTTTGTATAATGCTACATTAGCCTGGCTTCTTTTTGTCTGTGTGTGGGGGGCACAATACAAGGCATGGTATTGGATAAGATGGGAGTGAATTTCTGGAAACTAATAAGTAAGTGAGACCTACCTAGGACAATATTTACTATTCTGTAATTAAGATATAATAGGTTAGAGGAGAGAGAATGGGAAGTTAGTTTGGATGTGTGGTACGGGATAAGTAGTACTTGAGCAAGGTCTTAAAGGATGTGTTTGAAGAAGGAAAGACTTATGCAGAATTCCATAGGCTGAAGAGTTTGGAGCATATTTGGAGAATGTCAAGTAGACTGATAGGGCTGAATTTATGGAAGGAGAGTTGGGGAGAGGATAGCGTGGCAAGAGATGAAGTTAGAAGTTCATCTGGGGACACCTTAAATGTGGAGAGTTTTGAATTTTAGGATTAAGAGTAAGAGCCAGTTTGATTGCTTTAAATAAGATTGAGGTGCGTACCAGTAAGAGCAGTGATGCTTTAGCAATGGTTGGCACTTGTCAGAAAGCCTTTCTGTGACTTTTCCCTTCCCGTGGCTCTTGCAGATTTGGAGCACAATGATGCTCATTGGGTAATTGTCAAGGAAGCAATGACTGTGCTTGATACCTTGGAGTCACAAGAGGATCTGAGGTGATAAAAGTGAAGTGAACCAAACCCCAAAGCAATGGAAAATTAATGGCTATGAGTAACTCCAGCCCCAAGCTGCAGATCACTCCAGTGGCCTGCATTGATTCCAGCTTCTGCTTCTGATTGCTGCAGCAGGCAAAACAAATGCTTCACTCTTGAGTATTTAAGGCTCTATAGATTTTCCTCAAGTAGGAGCTAGAGCTCTTTTTGCTTCCAGTGCTTCTGTGTATTGCTCATTTGGGAGTTCCATTAAGTCATGATCTGTTTAGAAACTTCTCTGTCCTATCTTATGTCCTATCTTCCAGGACACAATGTGGTATTCAAGGACAGAGGCCTTGGTTTAGGTGTCCTGGTATGTTCTATAGTATTAAGTATATGCTTAGTTGGACAATTCTTGGTGAATCGAATTATATGTCAACTTAAGTTGTGGTTATTGTTGAAACATTATTGCTATGATATTGAAAGATATTTTTAAATGAAATAGAATTGCCCGTAATCCCACTTTTGTAACACAATAATGGTTTCACTTTTTCAAGTTCTCTTGTAGATTTTGGTCACTTTGTACCTATCTTGACAAGGTTGCAATCCATTCCTCCATTTATCTAGCAAATGTTCACTGAGTACTTGTTAAGTACAAGGCACTGATGAGATATACATAAGATGCAGTTAGTAGAAATCTATAATTTTGAGGGTTTTATCCTCTTGGTGTTATATCAAAAGATTTTGCATATTATAATTTTCCCAAGTTTTTCAAGGAGACGCATGTGATACCTTCCTTTGCTCACAAGCCAGATGTGGTGTTATGGAGAACGAGAGACAACGCGCTCATTGTCATCACGTTCTAATGAAGCTTGAATTTACAACCAACCTAATCAGCTCCAAGAGGTCAGGCAGGTCAGGCCCATGGAGGGTGGTGACAGATGCCTGACAGTCATCTTGTATAATCTGCAGTGCTTAATAAAGACATTTTCTACTGTAAGAAAATGTTCACGACCGAAGATTTACACAAAAGCTAAGTTCAGATTTTCGTGATTAGTGCCCACATCTTGGAATGATCAGAATCTGAGAAAATAGGTCACAGAGGATTTTAACTATGTGGACATGAAAGCAAACTCAACCTTTTAGCCTACCTAGCCCTTCTGCCTAATAATCACTGTCATTGAATAAAAATGTTTCTATGTAAGTGGGTGCCCTTCTTCCCATCTTGGAGTATCTGGGTTACCCCAAAACAGCTGAGCAGGATGAAACTGGGGAATGCTGTTATAGTCATTGCTACTAATCCCTGACTTTGGATACTATTGACCTAGATGGGCATCTAAAGAGGAAACATCCAAAGCTTGTTACCCGAAGCTCAGCTTTCTTTTGTTTGTGAAAATGCTGATATTTCTCCCTGACTAGTACCCAGCCCACATGGTCTTAGACAGGCATGATTAAACAGTAATGCCCAGGGCGGTCATATTTCTAGCAACTGTCATGTCAACTGTCCAAATCGAGATTTACTTTCCTTCTGGACCCTGACAGGGCTTGGCTCTCCTAACAAAAAGGGGAAGTAAGGCTTTTCTCATATCCGAAGAGTGCAGAGTTTGACCACAGTATAGAGAACATAGCTGGCAAGAGGAGGCCTAGTCCTCAGGCCAGGAGGATGGGCTGGGGGGAGGGAGGAAAATGCAGCATACCTCAGCCATCCCTGTACTGAGCAGTGAAAGAAATCAGATGGTTGAAGTAGACCTTCAACAGCCTAAGAAATTTTCTTTAGCTTTATTTTGCATAGATTTTATGCAAAAGATTAAGCATTCATTTTGATTTTCAAAGTATAAAATTGGAATATTGAGTGCATTTTTATAAAATATACCTGGGGTTGTCCAGATACTTTTATGCGAACCCCTAAAAAGTCTATGTTGCTGCATTTAAATCTCCAAGAATTCTTACTAGATTCCTAATGATGAAGAATCTGATACAAAGCCCGTTAAATGTCCATTTTTGTTTTCCTTCATCAGAGAGGGAGAAAAACCATGAGAGATTCTTAACTATAGGAAACAAACTGAGGGTTGCTGGGTGGGGGGAGGTAGGTGGCGGGATGGGGTAATTGGGTGATGGGCATTAAGAAGCGCTTGTGATGTGATGAGCACTGGGTGTTATATCCAACTGATGAATTATTGAACACCACATTTGAACTAATGATGTACTATATGTTGGCTATTTTTAAATAAAAAATAAAAAATGTCCATTTTCGTTACATTACATAGTAAACTATATATGTTCTCATTCCAGAGGGTGTATTAAATTCTATTGTTACTATTTTATTTGTTATATACTTTTCTAGGTTAGGGAATTCCCTCCAGGTATCATTATAACTAGATTGCTAGCTAGCTAGACTTAGATACAGATGGATATATAGATAGTTATGGCAATGAACATGATCAGACCCTCAAACTATAGATTCCTATACTAAAAGTTAGTAACAGAAGGTAAGCAGATCCCATTACAAGAAAGCATTTTAACTAATCTTATTTTTTGCCCATATGTTCAGAGTATTAAAATGATTTATATTTGTCTAAGCCCTTTGATTGCACATTTTCTTTTTTCTCATAGTATGGCATAAACTCCTGTGTTTCCAAAAACTTGACAGTGTTTCTTTTTGGCCAATTTGAATGCCGTTTAAGTCCAAGTGTTTCAATGCGTATGTACTGAGGAAAGCTCGGCATGTTTAGATGTATTAGAGTATTTTCTTATGGTGAACACAATTAGTTTCAGAATGGCCGGGTATTATAAAATTAGTTTAATCTGATTAAAATTATACATACATTGTGGAATATCCTGAAAATACAGAAAAGATTAAAGAATTATCTCCTAATTCACCACTATGTGGGTGATTTTTTTCAAGACTATTTTTATTCTCTTATCCAACAAATACTTGACTCATACCTAAAGTGGATCAGAGTCTGTGAAAAAAATTGATATGCTAAGAAGGAAGGAAAGACGGTCCCTGCCTTCAAGATTTACTTGAGCAAGGAGACAACCAAGGACTCAAATAACTACCCGAGGCCGTGCTATTGGTGCCATAAGGTTAGAGAGGGAGAAACATGAGGCTGAAAAGTGGCAGATGGGTAGGAATGGATCAGTCATAGAAACATAGAACCAAAACACTTTTCACTGAGGGTTCTGGGTAAATTTCCATAAAGGAGAAGGCATTTGTATGAACTTGAAAGTCTAGATAGTATTTCAATGGGTGAAGACGTGAGAAAAGGAATTCTAGGTAGAGGGAATGCCCTGAGCAGAGACATAGAGGCAGAAGCGTGCTCAGAGTAGACAGAGGGAAATAAGCAGGAAAAGTAGGCGAACACCAGAAAACACCATAATAAGGATATTGAATTGTTTTTAGACATAGGAGGAACCATCAAAATGTTTTTGGTTATACGGTTACAAGTGGGCTGGGAAGATTTATCTTTATTCATACATAAAGTATGGGTTAGTTCTGACAATTCAAAATATTTGACTTTTGCTGCAGTAGCTTCTTAGCAACAGTGGAGAAAGAAACCAAATTGCAAATGATGTTAACTTTACTGTATTTAAATGCTATTAAATAATTTCTAATATTTATATGTTTATATATTTTATATATTTGTACCAAATGTCAGTATTATTTCAGTATACTTATGTCTGGGTCAGAATCTAGATTTAAATACAGGTGTCTTAGTGAATTTTTACATTATTGGGATTACAATGGAGACTTTTAATAATGTGCTTTCATGCCACATGTAGATAGTGGCTGGTTTTTGCCAAATTTTATATCAATAATAAAGAGCCATGTGATCATTTATGAAACATGTAACCAACCTTCTGTGTAAGTTCTCCAGTGGTTATCCACAAGGGGAGTGTGATTATATTTTGAGGCATTATTCATTTGGCAAAAACCTATTCTTTCCCTAATTATCATGGCTTTACCATAAAATGGATGTGTTCTTTCAATATCTCTTTTCCATTTTAATTCGGGTGTTTTTATTTTTATACGTATCACATAATTCTTAAAACTAGCATTTCTATGAGTGGACATTTCTGATTGCTTTGTGTTGATGAAGGACCTTTTTATAATGCTAATTCACATACCTCTCTGAGTAAATGAAATTTATGGTTGCAGTTCCAAATGGAAGTAAGTGCACATTTATCCAATGGGTATATGAATGATTGAGCTTTAAAAAAAACACTTACAAATGCATTTGTTTATACCTGGGCACCTGTTTTAGGTAGAGACATAGTTAACAAGTGAAGTTATCACTAATACCACTGTGAAAAATATTTTGTAATGAAGCTGAAATCATTAGATCTATGAATTGACTTATTTTCCTATGGATAGGGTAACAAGGCTGGTGGAAGACATACGCATGAGATCATATCATAAATTCAGCTTCAAGTGTGTTTATCAAGTATCTGTGGTTATTAGTTGGTGGGCTTGCACAAGAATCCCTATCAGAATCTTAGTTAAAGTACTAACGCCACAGTTTGACCCATGTGACCCAGGTACCATGTCACCATATGTTGACAATTTATTCCATCTGAAGAAAAGGATTCTTACACTTTCTCTTGAGTAAAACCTTCTTGGGCATTGAGAGGCCGTTTAGCCTGCCACATTTTTTCAACAAGTATTTATTAAGTGCCTACAATGTGCTAAACCGTCCACTTAACCTGCTTCTCCTGTCTGCCTTGAGGATGCAAATGGAAGGAATAGAAACCACAGGTGATTGAAAGAGGGTGGTCCTAGACCCGATGGGGAAAATAATTAGTGATATGGATTTTGTTAAGGGGAGCAGTGAAGAGGAGTGCACATAATTTTCTAGGGTGTCATATTTTTGGTTGCAACAGAACAATTTGCTGATTTTTTAAAGATTTCTTTATTTATTTGAGGGGGGCAGGGAGGGGCAGAGGAAGAGGGAGAGAGAATCTTAAGCAGACTCTGTGCTGAGTGCGGAGCCCAATGTGGGATTGATCTCACAACCCTGAGATCACAACCTGAGCTGAAACCAGATGTCAGTTGCTCAACCGACTATGCCACCCAGATGCCCCAATTTGCTGATCTTGAGACAAAAATATTTGAGAACCTTTCCATCTTTTAATCATGCTTACATTGCTACCATTTGAACTAAGCCCTAATAATAGGTTTTTGCATAGCTTAGAATTATTGTACTTGATTCACAATGTGGGCCCCCAGAATGTATGTGTGTGTGTGTGTGTGTGTGTGTGTGTGTGTGTATGTCTATATCTATACACATACACACGTAAATAGTGAAATTACCCATTTGTCCAGAATACTTTGAACCAGAAGAGACTCTCAAATCCATTGAAGCCAGCTGGAATAGGGACTGGAAGATCTTAGTTTATCATTTGAAGTGATCCCTTAAACCTCTGGAACCGTGGTGCGTTCATCTTCCTCCATGCAGATTAAGTAGCACAGAAAGCTGCAGAGAGAGATAAGAATGAAGCAGCTCCTCTTCGAGCCTCAGCTGCACACCTGCCCTTGGGTCGGTGAGGCATGCCTATAACCCGAGAGCGCTAATACATCCCTGTAATGTCAGCTTAAGAGCTATGTCCTATTCAAAAAACAGATCCCTGTAGGCACGGCCGGTGGAGAAGGAAGGCAGTGATATAGAGTCCTGCAATCCTAAAACTGGAGTCATCTTTAGAGAACTTCTAGGTCAGCCTCATTTTGTAGGTGAGGACATCGAAGCCCAGAGAGTGGAAACGTATTTGGACTGGGTTAGGCCATTAATAGTTGTTAGTGACAGTCAGCACTAGAATCTTAGTCGTATAAGTTCCCGTATGTGTGTCATGTGACCAGCACGTCTGAAACTGATGTTGCAGGGCCCGTACCTCTGGGCTGCTCTGTGACACGCATCACTCAGCCAGCTGCATGCGTCCTGTACTATGCCTTACCCAAATACTTGTTTGCATTCTCTGTCTCTCCCGTCTCTGAAATCTGCATTGACTTACAAGCACCATTTCCATTCGTGTGAGCGGTTTATATCCTTCTGTCCCTCTTTAACTTACTCTGTGGATAGGAGATGCATTCTCTCTTTCACTTCCTTGTACAAGCTCCTTCATCAGTTGTTTTCCTCTAAGCTCAGCAGGGCCTTCGCAGTTGCTCAGCCATCTTTCTCTTATTCTGGTGGGGAGATTTTATTCTTCCTGTAGGTCCTTACACTATCCCTGTCTCAATGCTCACACATGAATTTCTTCCTGCATGTGAAAAATCTGAAGCCATGAGGGGTTAAATTCCACCCACTTCCCTCACATGATAACTATTAAACATGTCTTCCCATCTCTCTTGACTCAAAGTAATCTGAGTCTTTGTTTTCCAAGGCTGAAATGTGCCACTGTGCTCTCTTCCCCATGTGCTTCTCCATCCTCCTTGGTCATGATGCATTGATCAGCCCCTTCCTAATTATCATCACCCTTTCTCCTTTTACTGGTTCCTGTCTCTATGTGGAAATATGGTGCTACAAAAACCTGCCTTAAGCTCTCCCTTAAGTTGTATGTTCAACTGACATTTTCCAATTAAACTTCTACACTTACTGCTTTTATTTCCGTCCCTTATATTCATTTCTTAAATGGTTCTATTTGGGGTTTGTCCTATCTATTCTGCTCAGTCCTCTCTTAATTGTTCCCAGAAATTGTCTGATTGTTGGATCTAGCAGTCTTTCATTGCATTTCCTTGTCAAATTCTCTGAAGCTTTTGAAATTACTAACTATCCCTTTCCTCCAGTAGCTTAGCAACACCATCCTCCCTGGCCCTCCTGGTAGTCTGACCATGTCTTCTAAGTCTATTTAACTAGTGCTCTGGTGTCTTCTCACTGATTAAATGTAGATATTTCTTCCCAAGGTTACCATCTTGACCGTTTTTTCTTCTGCACACGAGTCAGGCAAGTGTAAAGGTTAAAAGTGGGCTTGGGAATAGATGACATTGGCCATTTATTGAGCAGTGTGCCCTTAGTAGTTGACCTCTCTGTGACTTATCTTCCATTATCTGTAAAATGGGGTGGAAAATAATTGTTCATATTTATTAAACACTTACCATGTGCCGGGAACTGTGATAAACACGGTATACGCATTAAGTGTTTATCACTTCTCATCACAGCTCTAGGGAGTATTATCCCAAATGACACGGATGGTAAATTGCCAAGCCAGGATCTGAATATAGGTAGTTCCAGTTCAGGTATTAATTTCTACATTATTCTCCCCAATAGTGATGTTTTTTTATTCATAGAACTCACGTGCAATTAATTAAAATAATGCTTGTAAAACTCCTAGCATAGTTACTGCTAAATTAAATGCCTAGCTAAAGTTAAAGAAAAACCTCTTAATATTCCTGTTATTGTTAATGATTTTTCCTTGGGGGTTCATATCTGGGGCATATATCCACTCTTTAGCAGTCGAACACCCAAATATATATCTCTAACCCATATTTTTCTCCTGAAATACCTAACTATATCTCTGTATCCAGTTGCAAGCCTGGATCTAAAATCAGTATATATAAAATTGAACAGGTCCCATAGCTTATCTTCTCTTCAGCTTATGATCCTTATCTCAGCTAACGATACCCTCATATTTCTGGGCCCTTGAGCATAAACATTGGAGTCATCATTGTATGTCCACTTTGTATGCAGATAGTTCCTGCTTATTATAATGCAGAAATATTTTTTGAATATTTCCATTTTCTACTAGCATTGATTTCTCTAATAAAGGTTAAACTTATCTTACCTAAATTGTTATAATATCTTCCTAAAATATCCTCGCCTTTCTAAAGTATCTTGTACTTGACAACCAGAGTTACCTTTCCAAATCTTTGCGTAGTAAGCAAGTAGTAAAAACTTGTGGATCTTTTTGTATAAACCAAACCTTTAGTGGAAGCTGAATATGAATGAGATATGGGGCAGAGCTATTCAAATTGGGTTGGGGATATGGAATTTGGAAGTAAGTGCTCCCTTACTTTCTTCTTATCTTGTCTTCTCTGGATTGGCTCCTGAGTGGTTGCTGCATAACCCGAGAGAAGGATTGGAAAGTTTTGTTTTAAAACAGACTTAATCATAATGTTCTTCTGCACAGATCCTTTGCTAATATGGCATTCAAGATCCTTCACAGTTCTGTCTGAAGTATACTGTCCATTTCATCCACGCCACTGGTATCTCACAGGAACATTTGCTATTTAACATTCTTTAATCATCCAATTTCCTCTCACATCTCCGTTCCTTTGCTTATTGGTCTGGACTTTTTGAAATTCTCTCTTCATTCTCTGTCTCATTTAATGTAATTTATTCTTAGAGACTTGGCTTAAATGTCACCTCTTTATATAATCTTTATAGAATATCACAGTCAAAATTTAACTCTCTCTTTTGCACTCTACAATTTGGGGTTTGACTTACATCAAAGATTGAATTGCTACCTTATTTTATTCAGGTTACTTGTGTATATACCTATTTTTTCATCTTCTGTATCAGGATATCCTGAGCTCCTGTGGTTCAGGAAATGTGTCTTTTCTTAAAAATTACTTTTTTTACTTAAAATTTTTTTACTGTTATGCCTTCAATGCTTACTTGACATCCAAGGGCTTGGGCTATGGTTGTTTACTGAATTTAAATAACTTGACCTATTTTCCAAAAGCATTTGAGCTTTTAGAGACAGGTATGGGCCTTGATTTACTTGCTTTTAAAATATCTATATATCTATATCTATATCTATATCTATCTATCTATCTATCTATCTATCTATCTATCATCTATATATATCTGGGGCTTGATATCTCTTGCTTTAAATTTCTCATTATCAGGTATTATTGGTGGTATTCTCACCCCAGATATTCTGATACATGATCACTTTCCTATCTAAGCTGTTGCATTATCGTTACTGATTTTTACTCTTTTATCCATCCATCCATCTTTCCATCCTCAGTATAATCATTCTTGGAAGACCTGCACTATCCATTTCCTTTATGTGGTTTTCTCAGACTACACAGAGGAATCTAAACCTTCTGCAAATACCTACAGCTCGCCATCCTCTGCCTTATCTTTTTAATCTACTTTTAATGCTTTTTTGGGGGGGGTTACATATATTTGCATTATTTTCCCCAACTAGAATCTAAGTCCTTTTTAAAATAAAGATCATAAATTTGTATTTTCTTCTGTATCTCTCATAGAAAATAGTTCACAGTTAGAGCTTGTGACTTTCCTGTCTTGCTGTATGTCCCCTTTTCTCAAATGAGATCCTAACGTGGTAACAAACTTATATTTACAGTCAATGAATCTCCAAGCCCACATGATTTCCTGCTATTAAAAATAGTTTTTCTCTCCATTAAGAAAAATATCATTAAAGATCAACATATTTTTACCTCCCCCAGCGCCCCCCCCCCCCCATTTTATATTTTATATCAAAGGAGTCTTGTGTGTCTGTGCACTGGAGTTCCAAATAACAAATTCAGCACTATCATAAGTGGACAGCTCAAAGCAGGATTCTGACTATGCTATCTAAATGCAGTACTGTGTTGCTCTCTAAAGAACTTGTTTGAAACTCTCAAATGTTGCCTTAGAGGACATTCCCAAATTATATGTCATAGATATTGTGCTAAGAGGTTTTCACAGTCAAATACATTTTTCAAACACTATCCTAAACAAAGATAAAACTATTACTTTACTGTGGTACATCTTAGAGCTAACATTAGGCAAATGCACACTGAATATATCAATGGGGAAATATGCAATATTTTCTAAAATTACTTGACCACGTAAAGCCCTCCTTCAGAACTTCTTTCATGGACTGGAGTTGAGAAAAATGCTCTTTGGGAAGCACTGCATCAAGAACTCAATCCTGTCTTATGTCACAGACCTTAACAGCTGGATGAGTTCACATTGTGTGTGTGTGTGTGTGAGTGAGTGTGTGTGTGTGTGTGTGTGTGTGTGTGTATGAGGCTGTGGAGGTCCAGAGAGAACATAGTTCATTTTTAAAAGATCCTATGGCTATCTAGTAGCATAATTATGGTGAGAACATCCACACTATTCTGTTGTTCAGTTCAATGTGGTAGCTCCATCCCTCAATAGATTCCCGCTTCCTGATTCTGCATCTGGTTCTTCGGCTTCCCTGAGGCAGACTTAGTGAGGTTTTCTCTTTGCTCATGGTAAACTCCTGTTAAATTTTTATAGTTCTTTTGTTTGGGAGTTATAGGTTATTTCTCCTTGACATTACAACTACATCAAAATATGCTTCTTTTCATACAGTAAATATACACCTACACAAACAAAGTTCCTGGAATGGTATAAGTCCCTGAAGCAAACTAAACACTTTTTAGTAGCAGCCTTAGGTTATGTATTTATTACAGAGTGATTATTTTATAGCTGTTGGTTATCTATTGGCTTTGGGAAAATTTTCATAAGGCAGGAGAATGTACATATTTGTTCCAAGATTTAGCAAAGACCCAAAGAACTTAGGTTAACAGGTATACTCTGCAATAAAGTTAATACATACATATTGGCTTTTACTATGCTTTGCTATCAGTTCAAAGAATGTGAGTCTTAGGGCACCCGAATGGTGCAGTTGGTTAAGCGTCAGACTCTTGGTTTTGGCTCAGATCAAGATCTCAGGGTTGTGAGGTTGAGCCCCACCTCAGTCTCCAGGCTCAGCATGGGGTCTGCTTGGAACTCTTTTTCCCTCTCCCTCTGACTGCCCCCCCTCCCCAGCTCACTCACTCTCTCTCAAATAAATAAATCTTAAAAAAAAGAATTTGAGCCTTTTATTTATTTATTTATTTTTAAAAAAACATTTTATTTATTTATTTGACACAGAGAGAGACACAGCGAGAGAGGTAACACAAGCAGGGGGAGTGGGAGAGGGAGAAGCAGGCTTCCCGCTGAGGAGGCAGCTCAATGCGGGCCTCGATCCCAGGACCCTGGTTTCATGACCTGAGCTGAAGGCAGACACTTAGTGACTAAGCCACCCAGGCACCCCGAGCCTTTTATTTAAATCAGTCTTAAGACCCTTTTCAATGATAAACCTTTATTACCCTCTATTCATTTTTCCAGGGAGGGAACATCCATGGAGAGGGCATATTTGAAGAAATACTTGTTCTGTTCCTCTCCATCACTGCCCCCATACACACATTTGCCCAAGAAAAAGGGGGGTGAAGTTAATTTAATTGGGTACATCCTTATCTACTTTGGAGAGCATTTTTTAGCCACCAGAGTGATTTCATTGGAAAGGCAATGTGGATGTTTGATTTCCTGTTATTTCTCGTCCTCTTTGAATTCAGTGTGCCCAGGTGCATTGAATAGATGAATTTCCAGTTTTATGATGTGGACCCATATAACAGGCTTTCCAGTTTGAGGAAGACATCAAATATTTCTCACTTACTCTGATTGTGACTGGTGGATGAGTCATGTCTTGCTGCCTCACATGGGGGGAGAAAATAGGCCACCCATATTGGCCTCAGGTCTCAGTTGCATGCTTTGGAACCCTATGGTAGTCATTGGGCATCCCATTAATAAAAGTGATATTTGATCTCCATTTTATTCCTGGTGCCTTTTTTCTACTGATTAAATGCTAGAGGTCAAGAGAATGATTAATTGCCACTTGGACCACCAAAAGTACTGTATATATAGACAGTTCAAGATCTGAGTGAAATGCAGAGGGAGGGGACTGACTGATGAATATTTTATGGGACTTAAAACATCTATTTTATCTTCCTTTTAGAAAAAAACCAAAGTGAGATATAAAAATAAATATTAATTTATACTGAAAAATATACATGTGAAAAAAAATGAAAAATTTCCACACATGAAAAATTTTAAAAGTTGAGAGCAATCGTAGTTTTTATTACTGGCTTTTCTTACCTCTGTAATATTTTTCTATATTTTCTTAAGCTCTGTTTGATTATATTTTCCTATGATTATACTATTATCTATAGAGAGAATAAAAAGATTATTCAGTTTTTTCTCTATCATGGTTAATTTAATTTTTAAAAAATTATTGATCAATAATAATTTTAGTAATGGTATTTACCTTTTTGGGGTCATTGTTAAATTTAGGAAAAATTTCTATGATATTTCATATTAAACTATAAGATTTGGATAATTTTTAGCTTTGTACTTTTCAAACTTTGTCTCTTTTCCATTACCTACTTAATCCTAGTACCAGGTGCTTTAAGACCTATTCCTATCAGCCTACAACCTCTGCCCTATACCTTCATTTCAAGATATGGGGTCATTTGGCATAGTTCATGGCTGTAGTGTCCCTGGAAGACATTCCTATACAGAATGGTTATCAAAGACTTACCTACACATGGAAGTGATTGTGAGCCAGATTACTCTATTTCTTTAAAACAAATTGAATGTATCCCAAGTTCAACATTCCTTTTAGCAAGGTACTCTGTACCTTTTAGTTTTTTAAAAGATTTATTTATTATTTATTTGAGAAAGAACACATGCGGGGGTGGTGGAGGGAGAGGGAAAGAAAGAATCGTAAGCAGACTCCATGTTCAGCACAGAGCCCAACATGGGGCTCAGTCTCAGGACCCTGAGATCATGACCTGAGCTGAAATCAAGAGTCGGATGCTCAACCGACTGAGCCACCCAGGCACCCTTACTCTGTATCTTTTAGTTAGATACTCTGTACCTGACAGGAGGAGAAGTGTGACAGAGATAAAATGAAGTGGAAAGTCAATGGTCTTAACTGTCTGCTGCCAAAACACATTTATTCCGCAAGTTTTGTAAAATCACATAACCAATTGAATACATTGTTTGCCTCTTCCAGAACCTTGAGGGGACTTGTTCACATGAGAGCCCTGGAAGATTAAACTTTATACTAAATCTGCTTCTGAGCAGAAAGTCTTGTCATTGCAGAAACCAAAAAACCTGTGAGGGCGTTATATTTGTAACCTGAGGAATGAGTCAGATTTTTAACTGAAGAATAGCTATGTACTTATTTTTAAATCAGAAATGCTCTCTAATGATCTCCCCCTGTAGAAAGGCAATTTAAGATGGAATTCTTTCCTGAAGCTTTGAATGCATAGAAGAACAACAGTCACTACAGACTATTTACATACGTGCCAGCGCTTAGCTTATGTGATTTCTAATCTCACCAGAGTCCTATTCTACTGGGAGAGCAAAGTTTACAGTGACAGTTCTCCCAGTTGTCACCTTTGCTCTCTAAAGACTCCTGTTGGAAAGAAAAGATTCATGGAATGAGATTCATGCATTTATACAGACTTACTTCATTTGAATTTCAAAGGTATCTGAAAGCTAGCTAGCTAAATCAATTTCTAGAGATTAAACAGTGATTCAGAAGAAGGCAAACTCTCAGATGTGTTAACAATTTTAACAGGTAGTAGAGTTGAGATGCAGTTCTGTTTTGCTTTGGATATAAGCCAGATCCTAGCCATCACAGATTTGTTGTGTGTGATTAATATTGCATATGCTTGTGCTTTTCTGTATCTTTGCAGAAATGTGTAAAGACAGTCAAAACCTTCCATTAGCCTAACTCGCAGCCCCTGTCCCTGCCAAAGCAGCCTTCTTCCTGTGTTTCGAGTGTAGTTTTATCTCTTTTAAAACCCTGCCTAATGCCTTCACTTGATTTTCAGTTCGAAGCTTGTTGTAATCATATTTCTGCCTCTGTATGTCAAAATAAAATATGTATTTCGACTCTATGAACTGTTTTCTGATTAACCTAATGACTTTGTTCATCACACCAAAGAGCCATGGTATAAGGAGGCCAACATCTGCTTCACTAATTACGAGACAAGTGAAAATACCCTGATATCTCAGTTTTCCATTCAGGCCTTTCAGAAATGGATAATTCAATGAGCACCTTTAAAAATTAGTAAAAACTAACACTTTGAAGAAACAAGGTTTTTTAGTGGTTTTGATGAGAAACTGTAGAGTCATTGTATGTTACCTTTAATAAATTATAAACTTGGAAGCTTAACCAGTTTCCTAGTCAGAAGGATCAAATATCAGTTATACTTCCCTGTTACATGTGATACTTTGGGAGCTGGATGTATTTTTATTGGGGGAAGGGAAGGGCTAGAAAGGTGATTACTAGATTTCTGCATTTTTCTGGTTATTTTTCTTGTTCTCAGCTTATATTTTTCCTTGTGTGTGTCCCCAAAAGACTACTGAAAACTGTGTTTGTTAAATGAGTAAACTTGATGTCACATGAAGCATTTACCTTACTAGGTTTTTGCTCTGAAGATGGTGTCACTATTCCACAAAAAAAATCAAGTGTGTGGACTTTGTCCTGGTGGGCACCCATGCTGAGGAGACCTTTGCATATTTGTGGCCATATTCTGGATGATTATGATTGCCAGATATTGAAGGCATTACTGGTTGGTGCTTGAGGGGTGCTAGAACTATCTGTCTGAATGAGAAATATTCCTTGCAGTCCCTAAGGTTCTTGCTCTTTCATGACTGTGTTTTCTACATACTCTTCCTTCTGCTGGGAATGCTTGTGATCTTCAAACATATTGGGGCAAAGCCCACTCATCCACTCGGACTAAGCCTCATTGTCACCTCCCTCTATGTAGCCTTGTCTGACACTGCCCTCTCCTCCCAGGAGTGGTTTCTCTTGGACACAGAAATTATCTATTTAAAAAATTACCGTAATGTATACCTTCCTTCTTCACTAAAGAGAGCTCTAAAGATCTTCACTCAAAGATCTTTGAGGGCAGAAACCATATTTTATTCATCTTTGCATCTCTGCCTGTTGGCATAATGCCTGCCACATATAGTCCCTCGATTTATACCCATTAAATGAACCATTCATTCAAGCATTCATTCATTCATTCATTTATTCATACAACAGACGTGACTTAAGAAATGTTATTGGAAGCAAATAAAACAGTTCCCTCAAAGAGTTGGTGTTTTGGATTTAGGGTCTATTATTACTCATTAAGCAAGCTGAGATCTGTTTTAATCATGGGTCTCCTTTGGATGCTTAATTTAAAAGCTGCTTCATACCCACACAGCTGCCTGTGCCCATAGCAACTGAAATGCATGAATACGGGTTCTGAAACATAATCTTTCTAGAAACTCAGGGCTTCTATTAAAACTGTAGTTTACACCACATCCTTCTTGCACAGGTGTTATCACAGGCCTGCACGGATGACTGTTTCAACTAGGCCGTAGTGACTTCATATGACGTCATGTCCACAGAGCAGTTTCCCCTTAGAGCATAGTGAGCTGTTGCTAGATCTAGCGTGGAGAGATCACAGGATCACATCAGTTCATGGGAGGCCTACCTACAATGAAGGTATAGCCTGTAGCATTGTATTTGTGTCAAAGTTTCCCTGCCCCAGTTTAACAGAGGTAGCGACTCCATCTGTGGTTTCAACAGATGTCTGGAGACGGGAAGCATGTATGTCCTATGTTCCTTGGTAAAGGAATTCTGTATGGGAATGGCTCCTGGGTGGGGCTGCAGAAGCAAGAGATGGAAAATACCACTTGAGATGGGAAATCATTGAATGGACATAAGTTAGGAATATTTGGTTAGATCTTTAGGTCTAAAACATTGGGTAGGTGAGTCTAACTCATTCTCAACTTCAGCATCTCCTTTTTGATGGGAACCAGGAACTAGAGAGGATTATATAGATTTGAGATATTTATTACATTCCCATGATGGTTAATACGTAAGCATCTTTTTCTCCAGAGAGCTTCGTGGTAAAATCCTTACGATGTGAAGAGAGTGTGGCCTTGTCTTAAGGTGCAACGAGGAAGTGGTGAACTGAGGAGAATGGGCATATTCTTCAGCCTCTCTTGCAGGGGGAGAGTAAACCAGCCTGAGTAGGTGGTTGAAGCTTTAAAGATGTAGTTTGCTGAGTCTGTGAGACCTTAAACCTTTAGTTTTGTATCATGGGGGAAGCCCATGGGTCCCAAGAAAGGGGTTAGGATGGGCAGGGAGGCCAGGGGTGCCTAGAAGACTCGGAACAGTGACATAAGCATCTATATAGTAACTGGAGGAAGGTTAGCTCAATATTTTGACGACTCATCAGCTATACCAGTGTATACTGATTGCCAGCCTATATTGCTTTGCTGGGGGGGCCATAACAAAGTGGCACAACTGGGTGGCTTAGAACAACAGGAATTTATCATGTCATAGTTCTAGAGGCCAGAAGTTCAAAATTAAGGTGTCAACAGGGTGGTGTTCCCTCTGAAGCACTAGGGGAGGGTTTGGTCCAGTCTCCTCTCCCAGCTTCTGCTGGTTCCTTGGCCTGTGACAGCATCACTCCAGTCCCCACCTGGTGGTCTCCCTGTGTGAGCGTCTGTCTCTTTATGTGGTGTTCTTTTTACAAGAACACCAATCTTATTGTTTTAGGGGGTCTACTTTATTCCAGTATAACCTCATCTTAGCATAGCTAATTACATCTGGAACAACTCTATTTTAAAATAAGGTCCCATTCTGAGGTACGGGGCGGGGGGGTTGGGGCTTTGACATCTGAATTTTGAGGGGATACAATTCAGCCCTAGGCATGAACTTTCTTGAACATATTTTCTGGTATACATGCTCAAGACTTTCTGTCCAGTCGGTACTTAAGCATGAATGGCTGTGTCAGTCATGAAGAATACAAAAAGAACTTGGGAGTTGGTCTGAAGCTCAGAAGCAGTGAGGGGATCAAACTGGCAAGAGGTCTACATGTTCATTTCCTGAGACTGAGCAACTGCTCTGTAAGTGAGTGTTGGAACACTGCCTTGGCTTTGCTGAAGGAGTCCACTGGAGAAAAGGATGAGGAAGCCGCATCTTAAGAGGAATCCCACAACGTCTTGAGGGCCGGATAATTGACTAGGTAACATGTGACAACTGGCCAGTCCCCAGAGAGTGGCTGTGTTTTTATCAAGAGTTTGGTGAGGGTGCTTCTGCTTCAGAAAACAGAATCAAGGAACACATGTTCTAGCTTTGTGCTTTTCTTCCTTTTTCCCTCTCCTATTTCTGATGGCTTTCTTGATGGCTTTCTATTCTAAGGTGTCTCCAATTATCTCAATGGATTTCAGAAAATTATTTTTAAAAAATGCAAAACACACCGATTTTTAAGGGAAAGAAGCAGTGGAAGAAATGCTTACTCAGTGACTTCGTAAGGAGGGTGTATCCTAGGCTAGCCTCACGCCATCCCTTAAGAGAAGATGGTTTTATCCCCCTTTTTAGGAATAAGAAAATGAAAACTCAATGATCAGTACATTTTCCTGAAGACAAACATCAAGTAACTGAGAAGATTTTAATTGTGGTATTTTCCACCCCAACTGAACACTTGCATCATAGTGACTCTTTAAAATGTTTATGTTCTACAGGCAAAGTGGAAGGTGGTAGTATCGTGATTAGTACACGCCATGCTAGGATATCATAGGAAGAAAATATACAGAAGAGATGGAGGATCTACTGTATAATATGTACTGTAATCTGTAATTGTTTTGGGTGCTCCTAAAATCCTGTTCTTCAGGCTTGTTCATCAATCTTATAATGAGGAAATTAAGATTTAGAGAGATATAGTGACTTGCTTAGTATCATGTTGCAAAATATAGTAGAGATGTGGCTTGAACCACCACCCTTTTGTGTGAAATCCCATATTCGTCCCTCTGTTTTGTTTTTCTCCTGTTCATAATTTATTAGAACATAAATGTGATGAAACTGGGACCATTTATTATTTTTATATCCTACATAGAGTAAATGTGAAATAAATATCTGTTGCTAGGTTGGATGGAAACAGTTTGCCTGTTTTGTTTGTTATTAGAGCTGTTTAAGGTTAGAATGGAGGATTCCAGAAGACAACATCTTAGCTGTGGTTTGTAGTTGATGGTAACATTAAATTTATGCTACCCATAATCAATTGTGGATCCTATTTCAGAAAAATATCCGCAGCTCTCCAAAGTCAGATTCTCTGATTTCAAGGTGAATATTTTAGAGCAATTTTTCTATTTCATTATAGAAGGATGTCTTATCACACAGTGTAGACATGAGGGACTATGGAGTGCAAGCAGGGGAGAGTCAGTCTGGGGAGATTTGACCCACTATTGTTTTAACCTGGGTAACAAGTGAATTCTGTTCTTTTTGACTTTTATATTTCATAATCTCTGCTCTCATAAAAGAACTTTACTGTAGCTTTGTATCAGAACCATACTATGACCAACCTACAGATTTTAACTCCCTCTTTACTTGCTGTACCCCAGCTTGATTTAGCTTTGCTCCATGTCTTCTTAAGAAAGAAAAAGTGGTCTCTGGGTTGGGGTAGGTGAGAGCAAGGAAGTTTCTAGGAGGTTTAGAGAGTGTCTTCCCCTTTATTCCTAATTTATCGTGAACTGGTAGCTCAGGCACTTACCTTTCACTTTTATTTATTTTCCCCCCTAAATTCTATTTTAAATAGGTGATCCATATAACAACAACAACAAAATCCATTGAAAAGTAAACCCTTTTATTATTCATTTTGCTCAGACATCCATTGCATCTTGCCAAAGAAATCTATTGCTAGTTTTTGGTAACCAGTTACCAGCGATATTTCCTAGAGGGTAAGGAACGGTCTTAATCAATGTCTTCTCAGGGCTAAGTCCTAAAGAAGGAGGAGATTCCTGCCAGGCACACGAGAGAGGGGCCACATTCCAGGCAGAAAAGAACATATGCAAAACACTGAAATATGAAATAATATAGTTATTCATCAGCAAACCTAATGCTTCAATATCCCTTCCTCGGGCTACATTCTTTCCCATCCTCTCTCTAGAGTAGTTTTACCTGAACTTCATGTAAATGGAATCATTCAGTCTGTGTATTCTTTTGTTTGTCACTGGGTTCACTCAGTATTTTATCTGTGAGGTTTCTTTATGCTGTCATATAGGAGTATTCGTGTATTTCAATGTGGTGTAATATTCTAGGGTATGATTATGCTGAATTGTATTCATTCATTTTCTTAGTATTGGCCAATTTCTTCTGTACTAGAGTATTCATCACGTTGCCCTATGTTAACGAGTTCACATTTGTTTCTCTCACAGATCTTACATAACTCCTGAGAGCCCACTTCCTGCCAGAAGTGAGTAAGATATGAGTTTGGTACTGGGAAACTGGGAGGTAGTGCCCCAATTCCGTTGCTCATTCCTTTAGCTTTGATGCCTATCATAGCAAGGATAATGCAGTTTAAACTCTGTTAACGCCTACCTATTTGTATCACCAATAACAAAATAATTTCAGACAGCCAATAACCACATTAATTTTGGTATCTTTAAGAATTTCATTCCCAAGATCCAGGAAACTTCCAGTTCCACTGAAATTATGGATAAAAGGTTGACTTTTACACGATTCTGCTTAAATCTTAAGAGCAGTAGTATCACATAGACCCCAGCACTCATACCCACCTTCTCCCATAGGAAATAGTTTCTTGAAGTCTCTGTGGACTACAGGGTTATGGCGAGCTACATCTTTTCTGTCCCAGTGAAGGTCTTGATTGGAGATCGGGAATTATTATATAAGATCAATGTTCAAATTACTCTCATGCAAGTAGACTTAAAACATCTATGGTAGACCTTCTCCAGAGCATTCGCGGTGAGAATTACAAAGAGGGAAACTGGTCATGCAGGTTGGATGCTGTCCATTAGGCCTTCTGATGGTGGTGACAGAGGCAGCCGTCCCAGGACCTGTCACTGAGAAAGATGAGTCTGCAGAGACCTCTGCTCAAAGCATTTCCGGACTTGCACCCTCCTGGCAAAACTTAACAGCCTTTTTAGTAGAGTCATTTATTCTTTGAAATGCTTTTCCTCCCCCTGGACAAGTCAGATTCCCTCCTCACTTTCTATAACAGCCGATCATGAATAAAAGCAAATGGAGCCAGCTTTCGAGCATGATAAAATATCTGGAGACACAAACACCAAGGGGTTTATGCAAATGAAACCACAAAACATTGAAGTACAAAGTGAACTGATGTGTTATAAGAACTCAAAAGGTCATCTAGATCGCTCACGAATAGATCGCAGAATTTAAATTGGGTACCCATAGAATTCAATTAAATCCAGCAAATATTGGCTCTGTAGCTATTCCCGCTGGGCCACATTAGCAGGGAGCTAGGGTGTGACAGGCAGGGTAGAATGAGATCTTCAGGAGACTCTCAGCTTAGGTCCACAGGGTCAGGGGGAGACAAGAATGATGGTGATACAATCTAGGGCCAGGAAGCTATAATGATATAGTTCCCAGGTGCTGGGGTCAGGCTGCCTGGCTTAGAAGCCGGGCTTTAGCCCTTGGAGTGGAGCGACCTTGGGCAGAGTACATCTCTAAGTCCGAGTCTCATCTTTGGTAAACCTGGATTTCATGACATTTTCTACATATAATGCTATCTTGAAAATTAAATCCAGTATGCCGTCTACAGCACTCAGTCCAGCACTAGCCATATAGCACTTAATCGACGGTAGCTATGAAAGGCACAGAGCAAGCAGGAAAGTGGTACCCCGTTGAAGTGTTTAGAAAAGATGTGAAAAAATAAGTAACACTTGGAAAAGAAGGGCAGTATATCAGCTGATGGAAATTGGGGAGAGATGTTTATAGCATTTGCCTGTCAGACTATATAGTCCCTGAGGCAGGGGGCCGTGACGGTCTCCTTCATCAGCACATCCCCGGCTCCCAACACCAGAAAGTGACTCGAATGAAAGAATAAATGAATTCGTGAGTGTACGGATAAAAGAGACACCCTGAGCTGGGAATGCAAAAGGTATCCTTGGGGGGGTGGGTACCATGTGTAGGTAATTCCATCAGTGAACCCCTCACAGGGGAGCCTGGAGTGTCAGGAATTTGGAGCCAGATCACACAGGGTTTAGAGCACAGGGTAAAGAGTCCCGTCCACAGGCAGTGAAATCATTGTGCTTGTGTCTGTTCCTTTTAATTTGGAAGGAAATGGAAAAAAAAAAAAAGTCAAGCTGTACTACAGAGTCAGCTGAAATGTTATGAATTTATCTTTCATTTTCCTGCCATCAGTTACGTGCAAATTAGACATTCTCTTCTGCCTATAAATTGCTTAATCTAAGTTCGGCTGGAAATAATACCAATGGCTTGTTAACTTGCTCTCGGAGCTCACCACGAGGCTGACAGATTCTGTGAGAGTTATTTTCTCCAGCAGGCAAAGCCTGCACTAACCAAACCGAAAATGATTCTTAGATTAAAATACTGTACAGCTTCACTGGTCCCAGGTACTGAAATGTCAAGACTCTTTATAAGCCCTGGTTCTTTCTCTTCAAATATGTCATGGGTTTCTTGTGAGTTTAGTCAGTCCCAGGAAATATGAGGGCATTTCCCAGTCTTTGTTTTGTCAGCCTTTAACTTGTCACATTTATGAAGGCTTTTCTAAGCATTTTCCAAATGTAGCACATTATTTAGTTCTCAGGTCAACTTTGTTCCGTGGGTTTTATCGCCATGACAGAGGATGATCTGGGGCTCACTTGTGTCATCTGATCCCCCAGCCCAAGTTCTTGTTCCCCAGCCACATGGCCTCTGTAGAATGTCAGTGTTTTCTTTATTTCTCCAGAATTCTTCTGCACTTACTGCTTATATGTGTAATGCCTTGTCTTCAAGCCACAAAATGGTTTCCGGCTTGTACAATGCCTCCCTGATGGATGTTTTATATAACTCTTCTTATCTTGATTCCTTTTTATTTTGAAATCCAGTTGTCATTCCTTACCAGAAAAACAACAACAGAGAAAATAATCTAGTAATTAATTTGGCTTCCTTTTAGAAGACCTCTTGATCTGATCATAGTAGCTGGCCCATCCAAAGCTTATGAGTAAGATTCTAATGCAGACATCAAAAGATGTTTATCTAGATTTTTGTGTGGAAGGATTAGGAGAAATAAGGTGGGTGCACGTCTGATACCTCATTAACCAGTATGTTCCTACTTGAAGCAGCAGGTGTAGTAGAAAGTGCGTGGGATTGGGAGTCAAGCACTCCTGGGGGAAGTGGTTCAGCTACGCTCAAACTTTCAAAACTTGATCTTGACCTTGACTTCCTTTTAATGTGGGTTTAGCAACAGTTATATGATATTCACTCATTTCAATCACCCATGAATCAAGAAATTTTTATTGAATACCTATTATGAAGCAGGGCATTATGCTAGTTGCTAGGGGTAGAGCCATGGATGAAAATAAAATAGACATGAGCATTATCTTAATGGACTTAGACTCTAGTGGAGAAGGCAGATATTGTATAGCTAAATATGGAATCATATAATTAAAATTGTGATAAAGGCTATTGATAAATAATATGTTTGGAGAGGGTTCTAGTACAGTTTTGGGGTGGGGAGGTCAGAAAGCCCTAAAGTTGAGGTAGAGAGGATGAATTGGATGAGTTGCTGTATAGGATTATTGTGAGGATCATAGGTTATACTTATTTAAGTACTTAGCACAGTGCCTGGGACATAATAATCATCAACAATTACAATGAGAACAATAATATTGGGCTAGGCGACTGCCCACTTCAGGTATTTTGAGATACTCCAAGGAGGGCTTCCCCACCATCCTTCTTTTCCCCAGCCCTGATCTCTTTCTTAGGGCTAAAAATCTCTGTTTTCCAGGATGACAACTCCTCAGGGATTTATTCCAAGTTACTCTAAGTTCATGCCATGTTATTACTGACTGATGTAAAATCAGTCTTGAGAGTTACTCATAGGAGTGAGTTATTCCAACCCATGCTAAGTTACTAATAATTGATAAAACATCCCACCTCAAGAACAGCTTTTATCAAAGGGGAGGAAACCCAAGAATGATCAGCAAGAATGGAAGATGGTCTATGTAATGTGGGTGTGTTGAGGAGCGAATGTCAAAGAGAGAGGCCAGGAGCTTTTATACTGAAATTAATAGAAAAAGGTCAGATGTTTGAAAACACAATGGCTTTCTGAGACATTCCATCCAGAAAACCTGTAGGATATCTATTTTCTAACGGCAAAAGTGTTCCCTGCCACAGTCACAATCCATAAAATCTTTTAATTAATTATAATAATGTCAACCGTCACTTGTGCTCCCTTGGGGTTTCTGACTGACAGTGTTCTCCCAAGGCCATGATCTCCTCTCACTGTCTCCTCAGGCCTGGAAAATGGCCGACTCTGCTGATCGTGCAGTCGGAGGAGATGGTTTCTGTATTGCTGGGGTCTTCTGGGATCTTCTAAAGACTGAGGCAGAACTCTACCCATCTTCCATCTGCTGTCTACCTAGACTTTTGAGCACCTGTTAATCCTTGGTCCAGAGTTAGAAGCTGAAGATAAAGAATGAATCAAAAATAGTTTCTACCCATTAACTTGGCATAGGTGTATTGCTAAAGGGCTTCATATAGAGATGCATATTTGGATAAGCCATGAAATGAGGTTTACCTGCCCGAGATGGGCATGACTGGCATTCTAGGCAGCAAATTGCCTCTGAAGATGCAGAGCAGAATGAAAAAGCATAACACACTTGCCAGATGACATGGTCCATGGACCAAACATATTCAAGAATCATTGGTTTAAATATATTCTGTTTTGAGGCTTGTTGACTGATATATGTAGGGGGCAGGAAGAGAGAGAAGAAGGTGAGGAAGAGGATAGAACGTTGCTGAGTTGTAATTGTCTGGTATTGAACAGACGAGTGTGACACTGTATACTTTTGACTCAAGGGCTCACAGTTTGCAGTAAAGATACCCGAGTTCTTGTTAGCTTCATGCCCTTGACCAAGTCGTTAACCTCATCCCCCCATCAGCACGAACAAGAGAACTTGGCAACATATTTGTATCATTGGGAATTCTTTCTCTATACTCCTAATTTTAAAAAAGTAATGACTTTAGAATTTGATAATCCAAAGTTTGAACCCCAGCCTTTCCATTTATTTGCCGGATGACCTTGAACACCTCAACCTCAGTTTCTTATGTAACATAAGGAGATGGTTCTCTCTTGTATTGCTGTTGAAAGGATCAGGTATAATTTATATAAATATCCAGGACGGCTCCTGATTTATAGGAGGCATTCAGTAAATGGATGTTGTGGTTGCTATTCCTTCTATCATTATTTTTATTTTCAATAGTAACTTTTTCAGTATTAATCCACTTTTTTCTTGCTTTTTTTCTATACTAGGTTGTAAAAACTCTGGAGAAAGGTGTTGGACTTTGGCTTCCCTAGGCAGTTGGCTGGTATTGTTGCTTAGTAAATACTTGGTAATTGACTGATAGACAATTATGTGGTCGCAAAAAAATGTAGAGTTGAGAGAGTAAATTCCTGTCCACTTCTCTGATGTTAATTTTATCTAATGTGTTATATGCTATATAGAGTTTGCTAGAACTTCACAAAATGGGAAAACAGAAAAAGTTTGACCATCAAAGGGATAGGGAATCTCTGCACATTTCAGAAAGTCCTTAATCCCGTATAGGTTGCCAGGAAATGGAGATGGGTTACATATATAGAGAGGGATAAGACATAGGGAATCCTTTGACTCAGGCTGCTAAGTTGTCTCTTACTTATAATCATGTGTTTTGACCAAGGCTTCTTTCTCATGGGATTAATACTGTCTCATTGGACGGTGTCCTGGAATGCTTTTTCACCAGAGATTATCAAAAGTTAGTGTGAATGGAAATCACATGGAAAGGTTCGGATTGCAGGATTCTGACCCCAGAGATCCTGATTCAGAATTTCAATGCTGCTTCATATCTGTTGCTATATTGAGGTCCTGCCACTCCCAACTTCCCCCCCCCCCCCCTTCTCTTTCCTTTTTTGGGCCCCCCCCCCCCCCCCCCCCCCCGCCCCCAGCTTGGGTCCTGTCCTGCTCATACAAAGACCACTTCAGCCAATACTGTCTCCTGATCCTGTGGCCTTCTGAGCCAGCAGGCAATTGTCTATTGGCCCTGCAAGCAGAGCCATGGTTCAGGAATTTGCTAATTACAATTCCCCGTTGACTGATTATCCACATCTATTGTGTATATACTTGGACGCATTTTAAATCAATTTGAATCCCAGGTCCACAGCCACTTATCTGAGTGGCTGCACATGAGATATTTATATGCCACCACCACCATTATCTGCACCAGTAAAGGCTGTCACCACTCATCATCACAGCTGCAGGAACATCCACTGTCCCCTGAAGCCACCACGTGCCACGAGCCTCAGGAGGCTTTAGAGTGTCCCCTGGAGGAGGATTACTCCCTTACTGTGATACAGAATCCTTGATTCAGAGAGATTAAGTATCATGCTCCAGGTCACAGTGTTGGGAAGCAGCAGAGCTGTGATCCAAACCCAAACCCAACTGGTTCCCAAACCCCTGCTACTTCCTCTAAACTTAAGGAAAGGCAAATCAGGTCTTTCCATTATTTGTATGGGGTCCGTATGAATTGCCATATTTCAAATCTGTCTGCAGGAGAGAAGGACTAGTTTTGCCCTTCTCAGAGTGAGAATTGAGAATGATTTTTCACATTTATTATTTAGATTCTCTTTGTTCTTTTAGTGCAGAGATTGGAGGTGAGGTAAGGTGAATTGGTGTGGTGCCATGCAGGGGGCAGAACCATCCTCAGGCTAGAGCCTCAACTCCAGGCTCCAAATGCAGATGTTTGAATACAAGAGATAAAATATAACCTTTTGAAGTCCTCGTTTCCCTGCTAGTTGTTCCAGCAAAGAAATACTATTTGCTAGCCATATTCTGGAGACCTTAGAAATGGAACAGTGTCACCAGCAGTTTGTCTGCAGAGGAAGCCTGATGGTCGGCTAAGAACGGGACACAGCTCAGGAGCCGGTCAATCACAGAAGCATCTTTTACTGCATTGCAGAGTCCGGGGAGCTAGAGCGAGGAAAACAACAGCCGAGAGCGTGTGAGCTGGCGACAGGGTGAAATGCAGCTGCCGTTCCAGACACGCGGGGAGCGTGTGCACAGAAATAATGCAAAGAGAACATTTGCATCTCTCGCGTAAGATGAGCAGAAAACAACCCTCCCGCAGGAAAAAAAAAAAAAAAAAGGTTTCAGATGAGAACTTCCTGACAGTCGAGAATAAAATGACAAAAATAATTTTTTGTTTTGAGAAAGCTTTGGGACCAGAGCGCACACCAAGGAATGACCTCGGAGCAAAAGCACTCACCTCTAGAAATCACTCAACAGTGGGTGCTGGGGAGGCAGGCACACATCAGGGGTCCTGAGGGCCAGGCTTCTGGAAATACCCACCATCTGAGTCATTTCTCAGGTTTCAATTTTTTTTTTTTTTTTGGTCCCCAGTCCCTACTGAAATGCAAATTGAATACCTGTGAAGTTTCATGGTTTGGAGGAAAGGTCCAAATCCGAACAGGATCTTATTCCCTGGGCAGTCCTTGTCGTCTCTTGGCCTCAGTTTACTCTCTCTAACATAAGGTATATGGACCATCTCAGTGTTTATCACACTCTGTGCATAGGAATGACCTGCCATCTCATCAAATGCAGATTCTGATTCAGTAGTTCGGGAGTGGGGTCTGAGACTCTGTGTTTGTTTTTGTTTTTCTTAATTTTATTTTATTATGTTATGTTAGTCACCATACAATATTTTTTTTTTGCACCGCTGATTTTTTTTTTTTATTACGTTCACTTAGCCACTGTGTAGTACATCATTAGTTTTTGATGTAGTGTTCAGTGATTCTTCAGTTACATATAACACCCGGTGCTCATCCCAACATGTGCACTCCTTAATGCCTATCGCCCGTTACCCCACCCCCAGGCGCTGGGCCCCGGATGTCCCTGCTGCTGTTCTGTGGGCCCTGCTTTAAACAGCATGGGGCCAGGATTTCTTTACAACCTCTTAGCTTTGACATTGGGTTAAGAAGAGAAGGAAACTAGGTGCTTTGATGTATAGAATTCATTAATCTAAGGATTTTAAATGTTTCTACAAGCCTCCATTTATTCATTCTTTCTAATATTTATTGGGCCACAATTTAGTGGTACTCTTCCAGGAACTGAGACTACAGTGGACAAAAAGATTGCCAAGGTCGCTGCCTTGTGGGGGTCTAGTGGAAGGAGACAGGTGATAAACAAAAAGTGAGGATGGTAATTCAGACTGCAGGGAGAATGTTCTAACATAGCTTCTATGAAGGCGTGGACTTTACTCTTGTGCTCACCTATTCCCACTGCCTAGAAAAGCATCTGAAACATAGCAAGTACTTAAGAATTATTTTCTGAACAAAGGAATAAGTCTGTTAGATTAAGTGCTATTTTAAAACAACATAAAATTGAGTGATGTGATTCAGAAAGACCAGGAGAGTAGTGTGGGCGTATTTTAGATGAGGAAGCAGAGGAGGCCACTCAGAAGAGGTGGCATTTGAGCTGCACAGTGCATAATAAGAAGAAGGAGACCATGTGCACATTGGCTTTCTAGACAAAGGGAATGGCAAGTACAAAGGACTTGAAATGTGTTTGCTTGGCACCTTCAAGACTCAGCAAGGCGACCTGCAGCTGGAGAGGCTGATGAGGACCAGCCTCAGAAGTGAGCAAACCTGAGATAAACTCAGACAGAGGTCGGCAGGGACAAGACCATTGCAGGTCTTGGTGGTCTTGGTAAGAAACACGGATTTTATTGAAATGCCATGAGAGATCACAGAGGCTTTTCAAGGAGAGACAGACATAAGGTAACTCATATTTTAAAAACACCAGTCTGGCTGTTGTTGGAAGATCTAGGAAGGCAAGGAAGGAAGAAGCATGGCAGGAGGCTATTCCTGTTGGGGGCTGTTCCAGAGAAGGGGCTACTCCAATATTCAAGGCAATAAATGATGGTGGCTTTATGAGGGCAGTCCAACAGGAACAGAGATCCAAGGTAGGCCTGGCAGGATTGCTAATGGATGAGATATTGGCTGGGCTGGTGGGTGTCAGTGGGTGGGGTGGAGTAAAAGGAATAATGAAGGATTCTTTCCTGAGCAACATTTTACTTGATGTAAGAATATGTGCAGCTTTATAAGCCAGATTTTCTATTTTTGGACAACTAATTTGTAGGCAGAATTTCCATATATTGAGTTTAAACCTGTCTCCCGGAAACATCTCTCCCTGATCTGAGACTTAGCTTTTGAGATTACAGCGTCCAAATCTACTATCTCTTCCTCCCACCAATCCCCAAACATTTAAAGGCAGAGATTATAACCCCACATCTCCCCTACATATACACCATGCACCATGAGTCTGCTTCCCCCGTGCTAAATATGCTTCAGTTAAGATTGAGACTGTCCCTTCA
This sequence comes from Phoca vitulina, assembly GCF_004348235.1. NCBI lineage: Eukaryota > Metazoa > Chordata > Mammalia > Carnivora > Phocidae > Phoca > Phoca vitulina. The sequence goes on along the minus strand of NW_022589745.1, from coordinate 12,734,083 downwards.
AATGAAGTCTTACATACCTGAATAAGACTCCTTTAATAACTTATAGGGACTGGAAAGTCAAGAAGTCAGACCAAGATGTCACTAAGGGATATATTGCCCATCAAGAAAAGGGAGAAACACAGCACAGTTGGGAAACAGTTTTTGGAAAAAAATAAAACCATTTCATGTTCACAACCGATGAGCTGAGACATACCAATAAACATCAATATCACTTTTCAAAACTAGTATAAAGTTAAGTTGAAACTTTGAGAAAAGTGACACTGAATAATGATTCACTTAGCTTGGATTCTTAGCAAATTTTACAGGGAAGAAGTTTGGTTAAGAGGAGTTGTGTTTCCTAATTCAAAGGAATACATGCACCCCTATGTTTATTGCAGCATTATTTATAATAGCCAAATATGGAAGCAGCCCAAGTGGGCATCAGTTGATGAATAGATAAAGAAGATGTGATACACACACACACACACACACACACACACACACACACACACACACCAGGAATATTATTCAGTCATGAAAAATAATGAAATCTTGCCATTTGCAACAACATGGGTGGAGCTAGAAAATATAACGCTAAGTGAAGTAAGTCAGTCAGAGAAAGCCAAATACCGTAAGATTTCACTCATATGTGGAATTTAAGAAACAAAGCAAACAAACAAAGGGGGGAAAAAAAAAGAAAGGCAAATCAAGAAATGGATTCTTAACTATAGAGAACTGATGGTGACCAGAGGGGAGGGGGTGGGGGGATGGGTGAATAGATGGTGGGGATGAAGGAGCGTACTTGTTGTTTATGATGAGCACAGGGTCATGCATGGAATTTCCGAATCACTATATCATACACCTGAAACTAATATAACACTGCATGTTAACTAACTGGAATTAAAATAAAGACTTCAAAAAAGAGGAGTATTTCTAAAGCTCTGAATAATAAAATAGCAAAGAAACAGTAGAAGAGAAAATTTCAGCTGAAGAGCTGAGGCTGTTGCTGAATGGTTCATCACATCTTCCATTAAAAAAATATCACAATTTTCAGTCAATTTACTGCCACAGAGAGAAACATTAGAAAATGCTTAATGTTTCAGGCTTAACTGGAGCCAAAATTCAATGATTTCCCATTAATAGCAATTCTACTCTCTGCCATCAGCTTGGAGCTGTGTGTTGCCATTCTTTGTCAGTTTCTCTTTCCAGATGCTGCTGAGACTGGCTATCCTTGGTAGAGATTGGGATTCTTAATTAAAAGTACCAGGAACCATAATATCTTCAGGACAGCATTGTTTCAGATAGAAGCTTGTTCGTATGGGTGGTTCAAGTGGATAAGGCAAGGTTGGACCTCTACCTAAGCAGGGAATTTGCTTTTTAACCCCACAGGGAAGACTAAGTGGAAGTCTGTATTTTGGCCAGTAAATCCAGGTTTTCTTGTCTGCTCACTTCAGCCCTCTCCAGATGTTTTCGAAAAAAATTCCCTTCCTCTAAAGACCTTGGCAACTCCTTCAGGTGTTGGGAGTATGGTTTGGAGGAAGGAAAAGGGAGAGGGCAAAGGGAACAGCTAAAGCTTCTCTTCTAGGAGGTAAATGTTCTGGATCCTTAAGCAGAGGGGAGTCAGAGGAAGTCATAAAAGTTGGATGTAAAGTGAGGGATTTTAATTTAATATGAGGCAAACTGGTGTGTGTCTGGGTGTTCTTGTTATTAGAGATGTTCCATGATAACCCACAGAGCTAGTTTCAAGCATCTAGTGTGATGGTGCACAATCCTGCACTGATACACACATACACAGAGATACTTCCACACGCAGATATGCACCTAACACACACATACAGACATGATGCTGTCACAAACAACAAGCACATCCTTTCCTTTCTCTTTGTTTTAATCAGAGATGGCCTTTGTAATCGGGAAAATGGTTAAAATACTCAGTCCAAAGAACCAACTGAGACAAGAGAACTGGGAATGTACTGTCCTCTGTGACCTTTTTTGTTCTTCACTCCCTTTTCTTTGTCATGTCTGCTGTGATGCTAAACAATATTACAGTGTTAACAGTCAATATCGCCCTTTTGCATGTAGCTGGCTTTCCCGCATCTTCCTTGATTTTAGTGACTGGATGAACAATTGCTGTCACAGGCCTGAACTGACTGGTGAGTAAGGCAGCCTTACGTGTCTGTAGAAACTGTAAAAAGCAACCAGGTCAGGAATCATAGATTTCTCTGTCATCTGACATCATAGTTCCTGACTGAGTTTTCTTTACGGGCTGCCCTGTGGAGACCATGCACTACATCTTTGGGTGAGAAAAGAGGAGTATTAGCCAAGACCTTGACCTCCTTCCAAGGTTATTTCCAGTTTTATATTCACTGATGTGCACAGTAGTCCTTTTGTAAAAAGTGCCCTCTGGGTAAATATCGTATCTTCCCTCTTATTTAACAAAGAGGCATTTGGATTTCAGTTGTCCTTTTGGAAAACCCGTAAATAGGAAAGATGAACAAAGGAAGAAGTAATTTTACTTAAATATGAAAACAACTCCATTAAGATTTAAGTAGCTGATAGGAAAGGAGGTCCATGCTTTAGAGACACATCTAGGGGTCAAGGATAGTACAGGTGTTTGGGCACATCAGTCTGGGGTAAATTGTCAGGGACAGAATAGATGTAAACTCATTGAGCTGTGAGGATTTAAACAGAAATACAAAGCAGTAAGCATAGTGCCTGGTGTACTACGTAAACCTTATGTACCCCTAGCAGTTCTTGTTACAGCACGGCAGGGTTCTGGTTCCTAGAATGGTCATCCTTCCTAAGTTTTCCTTGGGCTCTAGCTTTCTGGTAGCTTTATCCTTGTCACGCTTGTTTCTGATCTTTTACTCTCTTAGAGATACCTTGTCATCTCAGGCTGATCCAGCATCCTGCTTCCTTTTGCAATTCAGTTCCCCATAGCTCTGCTTTCTTCCCTCTCCAGTGTAGGAAAATATAGAGCTAAAGGAAAAGAAAGTATAGGGATATCTAGGAACCCTCAAGACTCATCTTAACAAAACTCCACCAGGAGGTGATGTCTATGCTTGGCTGTCTTCTCTGTGCTATTTAAATTTCCCAGGAAACTAGGGCTGCCTGATGGCAGGGTCAACTGACTCTACTATAAGTCGACTGTGCAGAATTTCCTTTTCAGGAGATCAGTTTAGGAAAGCCAATGCCTTCGTCATCATTCCAGAGTGATATCCAAGGTGTTACCATTCAAATCCTGGAGACTTCGTAATATCATTGATCTGAAAACTCCTTGCAAAGTGTGGATATGTATACAGACCTGGATCTTTATTTGGCAAATTGGAAGTATTTGTTATTCCTCAAAGATTTTACCTCCCCTGAAGATCTCATTTTTATTTCAGGTTGATTGATAATATTTAGTGGAAGTCATTGGAGACAGCTTTATGTACATTTTAATGAGGGCTGATGGTCTGTCTAGAGATTGAAGACTGGTTTGGATTTGTGGTTGTTAAGGTGCAGGGTTTTCTATGTAAACATTGAGAAATAAACTTCAAAGGCTAGTCACATGAAAATAGTTTCTCTTAGAGATGATTTTTGACTTATATTTCTATAAAATCTCAGTTCCTCAGTTAATTTTAGTTAACCAGAATGGCCCAGGTGGTCACATTTTTACTCCCAAGTGGCCCAATCCCTAGAGTGGCAGATTGTGTGATCTCAGTCTCATTGTTGACCCTTAGTCCTTAAACTGAAAACCCCATGGGGGCAAGAACAACTTCTGATCTATTCATCATTACATCTCCCATACCTTGTATTATGTCTTCATGTGGTAGGTGATTAATAAATGTATGCTACCCAAATAAATGCTGATAGAATAAATATATCCTATTTTACATATCCTCTTGAAGTATTAATTTTAACAAGTTTATTTATTTATTTCATTTTTTAAAAAGATTTTATTTATTTATTTGACAGAGAGAGACACAGCGAGAGAGGGAACACCAGCAGGGGGAGTGGGAGAGGGAGAAGCAGGCTTCCTGCCGAGCAGGGAGCCTGATGTGGGACTCGATCCCAGGACCCTGGGACCATGACCTGAGCCAAAGGCAGACGCCCAACGACTGAGCCACCCAGGAGCCCAACATGTTTATTTAAATACAAGTTATTTCCCCCACTTATTCTTGAAATTTAATGCTATTGGGTCCTGTTTTCTCTCCTTAGTACTTTTGTGTTTCAGTAAGAAATGTTCTGGTTAGGATGAGTACGGTGGAAAGAGCATTAAACATGGACCCAGGAGAGCTGAGCTCCTGCCCTCTTCTTCTACCTTATATTAGGTAAAGTGGTTTCATCTCTAGGCCTCATACTGAAAGCTAACAATGGTAGAGAGTTCAGAAAACTTATCAAATTCTTTCTGGCCAATAGGTAGAATATATTTACCTCATTGTCTTCTTCACGTGACTCCTATAGCTGTCTCTGTCCTGTGCACAATGGCAACTCTTGAGGAAAAACTGATTGCACCAGGGGCACCTGGGTGGCTCAGTTGGTTGAACTTCCAACTCTTGGTTTCCACCCAGGTCATGATCTCAGAGTGGTGAGACCAAGCCCCATGTCGGGCTCTGTGCTCAGTGTGGAGTCTGCTTGGGATTCTCTCTCTCCCTCTGCCCCTCCCCTGCTCTTCTGCTCTCTCACCCTCTTTCTCTTTATAGAAAAACAACAACAACAACAGAACTGATTGCACCAGTTGCAGAAGAAGAGGCAACCATCCCAACAACAAGATCACTGTAGTGGGTGTTGCACAACTCGGTATGGCGTGTGCCATCAACATTCTGGGAAAGTCTCTGGCAGATGAATTTGTTTGGATGGATGTTTTGGAAGATAAACTCAGAGGAGAAATGATGGATCTGCAACATGGGAGCTTATTTCTTCAGATACCTAAAGTTGTGGCAGACAAGGATTATTCTGTAACTGCCAGTTCTAAGATTATGGTGGTAACTGGAGGCGGCCAGCAGGAGGGAGAGAGCCCTTTCAATCTGGTGCAGAGGAATGTTAGTGTCTTCAAATTCATTGTTCCTCAGGTGGTCAAGTACAGTCCTGATTGTATCATAATTGTGGTTTCCAACCCAGTGGATATTCTCACATATGTTACCTGGAAACTCAGTGGACTACCCAAGCACCATGTGATTGGAAGTGGGTGTAATCAGGATGGGGCTAGATTTTGCTATTTTATGGCTGAAAAACTTGGCCTTCATCCCAGCAGCTGCCATGGATGGATTTTGGGAGAACATTGCCACTCAAATGTGGCTGTGTGGAGTGGAGTGAATGTGGCAGCTGTTTGTCTCCAGGAACTGAATCCAGAAATGGGAACAGACAATGACAGTGAAAACTGGAAGGGAGTGCGTACGATGGTGGTTGAAAGTGCCTACGAAGTCTTCAAGCTAGAAGGATATACCAGCTGAGCTATTGGATCAAATGTGGTTGATCTCATTGAATACATGTTGAAAATCTGTCCAGTATTCCTCCAGTGTGAACAAGGGTGAAGGGAATGTATGGCATGGAGAATGAAGTCTTCCCGAGCCTTCTGTGTATCCTGAATGCGTGGGGATTAACCAGTGATCAACCGGAAGCTGGATGATGGTGAGGTGGCTCAGCTCAAGAAAAGTCCACATACCCTGTAGAACATCCAGAAAGACCTAAGACCCGTGACTTCTGGCTTCTAGGCTGTAGAAACATAAAAACTATGTATTTTTTATAAATATAAATATAACAAATATAAAAAATAGAAATATAACCGTGAGCCTTTAGTTTTCACCCACATTCATGGATCATCATTTGTTTTTCACTTCCTAAATATGCAAATGTGGGCTCACGGACTTGATGCCCATGTTTGGTTTAATGCTTGCAATATGAGCCCTTGAACAAATAAAATTAACTATCATAGTGTACTTCTTTAAAAAAAAAGAATATTTACCTCAGTTTTCCTCTCTGCTTAAGTTTCTGGAATATCTAAATTTTAAAACTGTGAAGAAAAAAGTGTCTGAATTTCTTAACTCATCAGGTCTGTAATCACAACTTCAGTTATATTTTGGATGTTCTGGTAGAGAGAGAAAAATATCAAAGGGAAGTATTAATTTTCATTTATTTACCCTCTGCTCATTATACACCATGTGATCTGGAGTACGTCACTTCCTTATTCTGGGCTTTAGTTTCTTCGTCTGCAAATTAAAAGACTCAACTAAATCAGTTCTCAACTCTATTTTCCAGCTGTGCTGTTCTGTTTCTTGATGCTTTCAAAGCTACTGTGACTCGCCACTGGTATTCTTCTTTTCATCCAATTATTCATTTATTCAGCAAGTCTGAATGAATGCCAGTTACATACAAGGATTATGCTAGGTTCTAGGAAAGTAGTTATAAACAAATGACGTGCATTCCACCCGTAAGGGTTATCATTTCCTTATTTTCCCTTTTGTGAATTTACCCTGAGAACATCTAATATCCATTAAGAGAAGAAGAACAAGGGGCGCCTGGGTGGCTCAGTTGGTTAAGCAACTGCCTTCGGCTCAGGTCATGATCCTGGAGTCCCAGGATCGAGTCCCACATCGGGCTCCCTGCTCTGCAGGGAGTCTGCTTCTCCCTCTGACCCTCCTCCCTCTCATGCTCTCTGTCTCTCATTCTCTCTCTCTCTCTCAAATAAATAAATAAAATCTTTTAAAAAAAAAAGAAGAACAAAAGACACATCTTCATGTATAAGAGAAATATTATGAATGAGAGGGCACAATCCAGCAGATGGGAAGTAGTGGTCAGCATAGAGCTCAATTTTTATCAGGTTTTTAAATTGCTTTTTTTCCCCTTTCATTTTAGAGATTTTTGTTTTGTTTTGTTACTCTTTGGCTTTTTTCATGCTGTGTTCTAATATATTCTTCTTTTAAAATTTTTAAAAATCATTAATAATTTATACTGGTAAATGGTGTCACATGAAGCTAAAGGAATTTAAGTCCCAATTGGTACTCAGTTATAATAATTTGATAAATCTTTCTGTTTCTCACAGATTTTTGGTATTGTCTTAATTCCATAGAAAATTTTAGTGTAAGAAATGATCTACTGCTGGACTATTTATCCTTCTCCATCCAGATCTATAGATTAATTTGATAATGTAATCATTTCAACTTTATGCTGTATTTAAATATATTTTAAGATGATTTTTTTCAATTCTTTCAATATATATATAATTTTAGGTGACTTATACAGCTAATAACTAGTAAGAAAAATACTCTTGGCATTTTTGTTGGACTTAGTATATTTTAAATATGGAGAATTGATACCTTTATGATATTTAATTTTCTCTTAGGAATAAGATATATTTGTTCATTTATTCATGTTCTTTTACAACTTCCAGTTGTAATTTGTACTTTTCCTTATTTAGGTCATACCTTATTCTCATTAGGTTTATTCATGAATATTCTCTTTTTTTTTACTACAAAGAGGTAGTAGAAAGCAAAAATATGCTTTATGTAGCTTCTCAGGAAACAGTTTCATAAATATCTCAATTCTCTTCTGAAGGAACATATTGAATATTTTGATAATATTTGGCCAACTTATTTAGTCCGAACTCATCCATTTCATATCTTGGCAGTTCTACCTATTGAATTGATCATTTTCTGAGTTATGAGTATCCTGGATAAGAATACAAATCACTTGATATTTGAACATACATTAGTAAATAACATTGTAGAAATGGGACCTATTTCAATTGTCTCTGCCTTCTCTTACTGGAAAGCAATTACTTTTACTATTAATTAAAAGTCTTAATTAATGCGAGGAGAATAAGTGCAAAGGTGTTTTAAATATTAAATAGCTAGATAGTAATAATGAAAGCTCCTAGTCACGGGACATTTACTACATACTAGGGTGGGCAGTTCATATACACTAAGTAGCAATACCCTAATAAAATAAATGTTAAGGCTTCATTTTACAGATGAGCACTCTGTTCAGACCATCCAACCCAAACCTGCTCCTCTGTCTCCAAAGTCTATGCTTATGTCCACTGTCAATACTGCCTCCCTTTAAATAGAAACCAAATACCTGAATAGAAAAGTCTGAAGCATCTGCCAGGACATGAAAAATGTCTCTAGAATGTGGTCCCTGCACAAGGAAGAAACTCCCAGTTCTTTCTGGCTAAGAGGCTCAAAGATAATCAATAGCTGTTGCATCTCACTTATACCAAATTTTTAAAATAATTTATAAAAAGAAATTAACAGAAAATGAAAACCTTCACCTTCCCATAGCCCTCACCATAGATATTCTCCCTCTCTTTTTCTCTCTCTCTCTCTCTCTCTCTCACACACACATACACACATGCACACTGAATATCAACTTGATAAAGGATATAGTTAGTTACTCTTCCAAGGTCAGAAAAATAAAATATTTTTACTTGTATTTTTTTATCAAAATCAAAATAATGTTTAGCTTTTAGCTTTCTGAAATCAGCAGAATGCATTGATTTATTAAGGATATCTCTGCAAAATAGCATTTAAAATTTTTTTTCCAGGAACTCATAAGAATCCAAAACCTTTTAAAAACAGTATGAATGTATTGGCGCCTGGGTGGCTCAGTCTGTTGAGTGTCCAACTCTTGGTTTCGGCTCATGTCATGATCTCCAGGTCTCAGAATCGAACCCCACGTCTTTCCAGCTCTGTGCTCAGCGGGAAGTCTGTTTGAGATTCTGTCTCCCTCTGCCCCTCCCTCCACTCGTGTGCTCCTTCCCCTCCCCTTATAAATAGATAAATCTTAAAAAAAAAAAAAAGAGCATGAGTGTAATTCACATTAAGTATTTACTAAGGCATACTGAAGGGTGCCTAGTTTAAGAAAAATAGTAATTGTCATCCACTTGAGTAGATGCTCAAGTATTGCATTCTTACAAAAAAGTGAAAGTGAATTTGTGTATTTATATACCAGTGTAAAATAAAGACATTGGGTTTGGTTATACATATTTCCCCTCAGCTTTCTCTATTCAATTAATATTTTGAAAAAAAACCTTCTAGGAATCATATGCTTCTCTTACGGAACTCATTGTAGGGTTTGGTAACTGCCTGACTGTGTTTCCGATGTTGGAGACACAGATGTCTGATGTCCTACCAGTATTCCTAGGGTCCAGCAGATGTCCTGACTGATAGTAGATGAAATATATGTTTTAATATATGATAAATTAGTTATTCAGCTGATAAGACCACTTGATTTACCGATGTATTTTAATATGTCCAGTAGTATTTGTCCAGGATAGTAATGACTCAGAAGTTAGTCAATTCAACTGCTAAAGCTGCTGAGGTGTTAAAAAGATGACAGGGAGTGGAATAAGCTGGTCAGCTAATATATTCCTTACAGGGAAGAGATGTCTTTTAAGTTTTTTGCTACATGAAACATTAAGTAGTCTCCTGATGGAAGGCAGGATTTGCTTGGGGAGTGGTTTTGTTCTTTGGCAACAGCAAAGCGAACCAATAAAACAACCTAAAATATGTGAGCCCCGTTTCAGAACAAAATGTGTGTTTGAGATGCTAAGTATACATATGTGTAAGTATGCACCTGTTAAATATATGTATATGCACATACATGTATATGTATACATATATGTGCATACACACAAACACAGATACTAGTTTTGTCTTTTAAAAAGGGTACTATTTTGAATCAGCTAACTGCTTTGCTAGCTGGAATTGCTGGGCTAAGAATACCAACTTCAAATCAGATTGCATTTTTACTTCATGCTCTATTTTCTCTTTCCCTAAGCCTCAAGATATCAAAGCAGAAAAATGTAAGAATCTTCCTTTTGATACTTAGCATCTCTCTTCTAAGAAAGACTCATAGTTTATGAACCAGTGCTTAAACGTATTAATATAAAGTTACTAAGCAATGATTAGAACAAAAAAATGAATTCGGGTATATACACTCAATCAAATGAATTAGCAATACTTTAACTTCCTGTGTGCAGGTCTGTGTTTTGAGAGCTGTAAATATTTCTATGGTACTGGTACTGTAGCTAAACACACTAACTTGTTTTCCTGCCACATTAGAATTTATTAATATGGAGTGATTTATAAAAGTTTTCCTAAAAGGTCAAAGACATACTGTTTTCTACAAATAAATGTTGAAGATTATGGCGGAGATTAATATTCACATCCTCAATAGTCATTCTTCCATCTTTCTTATTAACAGAAACCTACAAGGGGAGAAGGAACAATGGGACCAGTACAAATATATATGTATATATTTGTGTGTGTATGTGTGTGTGTGTATGTGTGTATAAGTAAACTTCCCAGCCCCCCTTACAGATGGGATGATGACACAGCAGTGGTGTTTGTCTTTGAGATGTAACACATGTGACCTCCGCTTTGCGATGTAAACAGAAGTTATTAGGCAGGGCTTCCAGGAAAGAAAGGCAGACAAGGAAAAGCACATGCACCTTTTCCTTGGCTAGTCTCCCCTCCTTCCTGCCTAGGACACACATCAGCTAAGCTCTCCATTAATACAGCCTCAGCCAGGGAACAGCAGTAGCTCTTTTAACACAGACTGGAAGAAAAAACCAGAGTCCCAGAGACTTTAATGACCCTCAGTCAATACTAACCACAGCTTGCTACCAGATTGTGTATTTTCATGAGGCAAAAGGGGAATAAAATGACCTTTCTTCTACTTGCCAGGATTTCTGTTACCCAGGGTGAGCACAACTAATTGATAAAATGTATCTCTAGATAAAAATATCTTCAGAAATCTGGAAAGAAAAGATTGATGTCTGAAAACCAGCAATGAATAAACCAGGATATTTTGGTCTTATAGTCACTTTTTTTTAGTAGAAACACATTTTTTATTATTAAAAAATGTCAATTAGCCTTTTTGGAAGGTAAATCTTTCAATTTTTATTTAGTTTTCCTTTGGTCCTGGATTGACTTATGGCTGAAAAACTGAATTAACTTCAAGGCCCTGATTCTGTCTTTTTTTGATATGGGTAAGATGGTAAAACTTCTGATAAAACAAAATGTCCCTGGAGGCAGTGAGTGTAAGACCGAGTGTATCCACAGTATCCGTGGAGAATACTATGGTGTAGTTGCTTATCTTTGCCTCTCTCCCTATGCCTACTTCTTTGGAGTTTGCTTGCATAATGCTGTCTTTGCCCCTGCCATGCTACCTTGTCATCATTTACCCTCATGGCTTTGCCCTCATTGATCTGTGAGCTCACTGAGGGTAGGTGCACTATTTTATTGATTTATATATTCTGAATGCCTGTCATCTATAGTCCATAGATGATGCTCAGGAAATGCATGTTGGATGAAAAAATGCATAAATTAAGACCATCACCAGGATCTGTTGGCCCTCTCTTGGAGGCACTGACCCTCTTCCAGCATTAAGGAAGGACAAAAATCTGTGCTTTGCTTTGGGGGACTTTCCCGCAGAGATGAGCTTCCAGGTGTGGACATAAAGGATGGCATGGATTCATTGCACTCTCCCGGGGTCTTGGGTCTGATCTCTGATCGCCATGGAGCCACCGAGCTGGAAGGAGCACTGCTATGAGCAGCAACAGGGTACAATTTGTCCTGTCTTTTCCAGACCTTTTCTGAGAAAGTGCCAGTGACCAGAGAGACTTGTTCCGAAGGCAGTGTGACATGGTGGAAAGGTCACTGGGGGGGGGGGGGCAGTCACAGGGACAACGACTTGTATCTAAAATGTATTATTTAACTCTTAACCTTTCTGAGTCTCTCTTTCCCTCTCTCCAAGACAGAGATTATGTCTCCCACATAGGGCTGCTGTAAGGACTGAAAGAAGCCATACGTTGAAAGTGCATGCTTGTCCTATAGCAACCACTTAATCAAAGGGAATGATAATGCTTTATTGTTGTATTGGTGTTATAGAACAGTGTCAGCATTCTGGAGGAATGTTTCTAGAATGTATGATGAAGAAAGCTTAGACTTTAGGCTAAAATACCCCTGGTACTTGACTTCATTCATAGTATAAACTGTAGTATAAATCAAAGGACTTCTCATTCTCTGTAGATATCTCTACTGCTCAAACCAGTAGCTGCTCCTCCCAGTGGCTGGGTGCCCGGAGCAGTGCCAGGACCCAGCATGTAACATCAACTAAGCCCCCCACCCCTCAGGACCATGCACACCAAGGAAATATGGGAAGAAACCAAGTGCTATGTTTTTACCAACCTCTTCCTTGCCAACGTCCCTTTCTTTTGCTTTTTGTGCTATTTTAAGAGACAATGAATCAAATTATTTCAGCAAGAATAGGCTTTCACCCTGACGTTTCAAAAAGATGGATGTTCATATTAATTATGGACCATCTCTGTCTCTCTTCACCAGCAGCTCTTTTATTATTTTTTCTTCCCACAAACATCTTTATTCTTTCTAAAGTCACCTCCTCATCAAGTTTCCAGGTTCTAGAAGGTTTCTGGAGACTGAGAGCAAATTTTGGAAACGGTAATAACTACTATTTACAGTTTTCTATGACTTTTTCAATTCAGATAAAATGGCAGTGCCGTTTCATTTCCCTGTTGTCATACAACCTGCTACTTAAATCTGCAAAGGTTAGACAAATATGTTTGTCAGCCTCTCTTTATTTATCTCTTTATCTGTTGGGAAATAAATATACCTTTGTAAGTTCCTTGTAGTAAAATGGGGATCCAAGACCTCTGCTGCCTTATCCTCTCCTTTCCCTTTCTCCTCTGCCCTGGGCTCAAGGCAACACCATTTGTCCTTGTGATATTTGCTGCATTCTTCCGGGTATCTGTGGCCTAGCACAGGTTTCTGTCTGCTTATGGTAACCCCAATGCATCATTCCTTTTGCTTTCTTCACTACTCTTCATCCTACCATACTTGACTCTTGCTCTTCATTCCCACTGAAGCTATGATGCGTCATTTCCATGTCTACTCTGATGGCCTTTCCAAACCTTGACCCTATTGGTTCCAATTGCACTGTATGTTCACCCTACTGCAATTATGCCCTTCCAGAACTTGGTACCCCTAAGAATGATCCAACTTCTGAGATTTTATGTTTTAAACCTGCTACTCTCTCACTAGAATCTCCTATCTTTCCTAGTGCTTCATCAATGATTCTCACTGACTAACTGAGTTCTAGACCTTATCAAGATCTATGGTCTGCAAACTCCCATATGTGTTCTCTGTCTCTCAGTTTTGTCCAGTTTTTTTTTTTTTTCCCCTGTATCCAACTTATGCACCAGGGTCTTTTACATCAATCACCCTTGCCAATAGTCTTGGCTTCCCTCCCTATCCTCTGGCACATTCACTTGAAAAATTACTAAAATGAAGCAATGGTCCAACTTCTTTGTACATTAGCTTATGTCCCTGAAAACTACTGAACCAAAATACACAGCCATGTAGTTCAATTTCACACACATGTAAGTTCACCAACACGAACTAGGACCTCAAGGACTCTTAGCAAACTTACATGCTTCTAGTTGCTGTTAACATTTTTTAATATAGTCGATTTCAAAATTTCCTCCTATAATTCATTAATTCTCTTCCAAGACTGTCAGTAAGTGGCCTCATCTCTTATTTTTTTTCCTGTATTTTTTTTATTATGTTATGTTAATCACCATACATTACATCATTAGTTTTTATTTTATTTTTTTATTATTATGTCATGTTAATCACCATACATTACAGCATTAGTTTTTGATGTAGTGTTCCATGATTCATTGTTTGCATGTAACACCCAGTGCTCCATGCAGTACGTGCCCTCCTTAATACCCATCACCAGGCTAACCCATCCTCCCACCCCCCTCCCCTCTGGAACCTCAGTTTGTTTCTCAGAGTCCATAGTCTCTCATGGTTTGTCTCCCCTCATCTCTTATTACACACACACACACACACACACACACACACACACACACAAATGGGACCTGGCAGCAACTCTTTCAACTGTTGTCCTTCCTACCTGCGAACATTCCTTCTGAATAAAGTGGAAAGATGTCCTTTCTTCAGGGTTAAGCTAACTCCTTCACCTTGATATGGGTTTCATCTCCCTGTTGTCTCTCTCTCTCCCTACCTCCTGCACACACTCCTTTGAAAATCACCATATGGATTATTCCCTTCCTCTTTGTAACTTTAGTCTCATCCTTTCTTTCTTTTTTTTATTACATTGTTTATTTTATTTCCAGTATAGTTAACATACATGTTATATTAATTTCAGATGTACAATATACGGATTCAACAATTCTATACAATATATTTAAACGCACTCAAGTCTCAACTTAAAAAAAATCTCTATCCTTGTTTCTCTCAGCTGCAGGCTTTTCCCCTCTCTTCCTAGTTAAGCTTATTAAAAAATGTCTTCAAAATTAGTGGCCTGTTCTCTTCTCTCTTGACCTCTCTCTCCTCACTTCAAGAGAGAGTGACCACTCTCTCTTGAAACTACTGGAATTCATCTTCTGCCCCATTGCGACCTGGAAACCTTTACTCCACCGGAGACCTCTTTCTTGCTCAAACTTATGGGTGCTTTTGACTGCTAGTCTTTTTTGAGCATTTCACAGCATAGGATAAGGTGGGGGCAGTTTCTCCAACCTGAAACACACAGAATCATGGAGAACATCCCTAATTCTGCATCCTTCCCCAGTCTCTACATCTACAGCCAAGTTCTATCAAATCTCTCTCAAACCTGTACCACCCATTTCTTCCCAGTCTACCTGCTGTGGCTTCATTCAGCTTGTGCTTGTAAGTTTCCCCATAGGTTTCTTCACTGCCAGTTTAGTTAACCGCAGCCCCTCTGACCCACACAATCTGTTGTAGACAAACAGCTAGAGAGCTCCGAGTGCATCCAGTCATTCCCTGATAAAAGCAAGCAAACAAAATACTTTACTCTCTTCTCATGGCCCTCAGAATAAAATCTCATCTCCTAAATATAATTGACAAAAATGAAATCCCTGCTTTATTCCTCACCTCTCCTCTCCCACCCCCACTTCATTCTTGTGCTCTGCACTCAGTCATCCTAAATGTCACTTGGTTTCCCAACAACATGCTCCAGTTTTCTCTCCCGCCAGAGAGAAAAGGTCTTTGTTCTTTCTGCCTGGAACCTCTCTTCTCCACTTCAACCTCCCTGCAGTCCCCCATCTCCCAAGCACCACTGCTCATTTCTTCGACTGGTTAATTTCTCCTTCGCCTGTAGGTCTCCATTTCTTTTTCTTTTTAAAGATTTTATCTATTTATTTGAGAGAGAGTGTGCGCACTCAAGAGAGCACAAGTGAGGTGAGGGGCAGAGGGAGAAACAGATTCCCCACTGAGCTGGGAGCCCCATGCAGGGCTCGATCCTGGGACTCCAGGATCATGACCTGAGCCAAAGGCAGACACTTAACCAACAGAGCCACCCAGGTGCCCCTAGGTCTCCATTTCGATGCCAGTCCCTGAATTCTAAAACAGAGTTGTGTAACCTTCAATAAATAGCAGCCATACTTACCCCCAGAACAGCTCCTCTTACATCCAGTGGTCAGTGTAAATTACTAGATAGCAAATCCTTTGACGGCAGGGATGACCATGACTTGTCAAATCTTTATTCCTAGAGCCTAGCTTGGTGCTTGGACGTAGTAGGTACTAATAAAAGTTTGTTGATTGAATAACTATAAATGCAAGGTTATAAAGAGTGTTCATTGCAGGCAAATACATTTGTTTAACATTATAGCCTTTAAACTATTCCTATATCCATGTTAACATTTGATTATCACAACAACTTTGTTTTGTACGGAGAAGTTTTAAATTTTAATGATGTCCAATTTACCATTATTTAACTTTCCATTTGAACCCTTTTGTGTAGTATCTGAGAAATCTCTACCTACCCCAAGTTGGGAAGATAGTCTGCATCTTCTTCTAGACGTATCACAGCATTAGCTTTTATGTTTAGATTTATCTTCAGCTCAAAGAGCTGTTGTTGTGCATAGTGTTAAAGAGAAGTTGGAACTTTTTTTCCATCAATTTATCCAGTTATTTCAGTAGAAGTTTTTGAAAAAACTTGCCTTTTCCAATTTAACTACCCTGGTACCTTTATCTTTTAAAAATCATTTAATCATATATGCATGTGTCTTTTTTTGGACTCTATTCTGTTCCATTGATATTTTGTCTATCTTTTACCCATATCACATTGTCTTGATACTGTAACTTTGTAGTAAATTTTAACATTAGAGAGTGAGTCCTCTAAATTTGTTCTTCTTTTTAAATATTATTTTGTCTAGGGTAAATGCTTAAAAATTTTAGAATAGTCAGTTTATACCAGAAAGCCAGCCGAGATTTTGTTGAATCCACTTTAGCAATATTGAATTTTCTAATTTATGAAAATAGTATATCCCTCAACTTAGTTCAGTCTTCTTCAGTTTCTTGTAACAATATTGTAGAGTTTTCATTGGAGGTTTTGCATGTCTCTCTGATGTTTAAATTGTTCTAAAATTCATTTCCAAATTGATGCTTGAATATGGAAATAGAGTTAATTTTAATTTTTTTTCCTTTTATCCTTTGACATTGCTAAATTTACTTGTTAGGATGAAAGATTTCTGTATATTTCTTGAGATAATTTTCTTCTTCAGGTATTTGGTATTATGTTTTCCTTAAGTATTTGATAGAGTTTAATTAGGACAACATCAAGGCCTGGATTTTTCTTTATGAGAAAGTTATTACAAATTTAAACTTTTTAATAAATCTAGTGCTATTTATATTTTCTATTGCTTCTTATAAGTTGTTTACTAATTAGATTATTTTATTTAAGGTACAAAATTTATTGGCATAAAATTATTCATAGTAGTTTCTTACTACCTTTTTAAGGTCTTTTTGTAATTATAACTACAGTTGTATTTATTATCCCCCTTTCTTTCCTGTCATTGATAACTTGTATTTTTTTCACTTTTATTAATCCTGATCTGTCTTGCTGACATTTATCAATATATTTTATATCTTGTTATTCTTTGTTTTCTAGTTCATTAATTACCACTTCTTTTAATTCCTCCCTTCCTCCATTAGACTTAATTTGTTCTTTCTCTAGCTTCTTAAAATGAAAAGTTAAATATTTTTTTTTACAAATCTTTTCTCTTTTCTAATACAAGCATTTAATTTATAAATTTCCCACTGAACTCTGTTTGCTGTATGTTATAAACTTTGATATGTTTATATTTATGTTTTTCAGTTTAAATTACTATTTTCATCATGGTTCCTTAGAAGTATGTTCAATTTCTAAATATGTGGCCTTTTTTGTATATCCTTGTACTGGCTTTTCATTTAATGCTGTTATATTCACAAAATATGCTTTGTAAGTTTTTTTTTTTTTTTAAAGAGAGAGAGAGAGAGAAGGGTGGAGGTGAGAGTGGCGGAGGGAGAGAAAGAATCTTAAGAAGGCTCCACGACCAGTGTGGAGCCCGACATGGAGCTCGATCTCATGACCCTGAGGTCATGACCTGAGCCGAAATCAAGAGTCAGACCTTAACCGACTGAGCCACCCAGGTTCCCGGCTTGTAAGATTTTAATTTTTGAAATATATTTATAACTTATGGTTTAGCATATGGACTATATTATTATAGGCACTTAAAAAGGAAATATATTTTACAGTTGTTTTGTACCTTGTGCTATAAATCCATCGGGTCAAGTCATGCTCTACTTTTTAAATCTATGTTCACTTAATTTTTTCCTACTTTTTATTAATTACTCAGATCCACTTGATATCCAATGTATTCTCAATGGCTTTTCACTGAGATAGGTCATCCTATTTCGTCTTTGTGTGTTGGCCCCTGTCATTGCTGATGCGATTTCTGAGAACTGGTTGGGGGGATGTACTAGAACAAGCTGCTGCCATCTGTTCTGTGCTGTGGTTTCTTGTTATGTGGTCAACACTCTCTTTCCCTCCCTGTCTCATTGCTGGGCATCTTTCAGCCTGTTGGCTCTTCTGACCTGCTTGGGTCTTCCACGATGTGGTATAAGAACTTCTGTACCTTCATGACTCCATGTGTAGACAAAGGGCCCTATTTTGGAGCTGCCATTTCTTCCTATGCATTAATATTTTTTCTGCTCTGATAAAATAAGGATTTGGGGTATGAAATTCTCACAACCAACCATTTTTCCCGAACTAAGCTTAAAAGCCCGTCTTTAAGGTAAAAAAAAATGAAACACTAACTCATATTCTGAGCTCTTTTTTTCTCCCCTCTTGGGCAATGGAATCTCAGGCTCAATAAACAGATCAATGGAGAATTTGAATAATCATAATTAAAAATATAAAGGAGGATTTATTTAAATAGTAACCCAGGACACTACATAAAAAGTCATCTAATTAAGAAGAAAACAGAATTGTGCCATGTATTTTATCAATTGTTGTACTAAAGAAAAATAGAGAATCTTTTGACCCTGAAGCCTGAAATCTGTGAGTGGCAAGAGTTTAAAATAGGCGTATATGTCCTTCTCTAGGAATCAATCACTACTGAATATGCAGTATATGATGTTGAAAAATTGTAATACTTTAAATTATCTTACTCGGTTTTCAATTTTATTATTCTCCTATAGAAAATACTTGGATATCTTAACAATAGTTATGAAGCAGAATTCAAATAGTGCACAAAATGCACGAAAGTGGAAATAATATTAGGGCTGACAACAGCCAGTACGTGGGACTAGTGTGGGAGAAGAAGTAAAGGACTTTCCTTTCCTTGTTCTATGCAGTGGTAAGGTATTAGATGTAATCTAATAGCTAATGGTAAAATGGGTGAAGAAATGTGAGTTTAAGAATTTTATTTATTTAATTTTTATTTTTTCCTAAAGATGTATTTATTTGAGAGAGAGAGAGTGCGCATGGAGGGTTAGAGGGAGAGGGAGAGAGAGAAAAAAATCCTCAAATGGACTCCCCGCTGAGCATGGAACCCAACTCAGGGCTGGATCCCAGGCCCCTGGGATCATGATCTGAGCTGAAATCAAGAGTTGGACGCTTAACCTACTGAACCACCCAGATGCCCCCCCAAGGATTTTTTTTTAACTGTGAAATAATAACTGGAAGACTTAAATTAGTAGCATAAATAAGAAGAGTAGATAGAGGAGGAATAATATTAAATAAACTTATATTTTCCTGTTTTACATAGGGAGCCAATATTTAAACAATGCTTCTAGCTTAAGAAATAGAGCTGTGAGTATACTATTTGGAATTATGAGAGCTATCAACTTTATCAAAATAGAGACAGTTGTAAGGGAAATTAAATAGGGAGTGGGAGTATAAAGAATTGGGGTGAAATATTTTAAATGTCCTCTTATCCTCTTTATGGATTTATTTTTAATTTGTGAATATATTGATTTTATTATATTAAAATATTAAAAAATTCCAAAATGCTTCTATAATATATAATTCTTGATCTCATTTTTGCCATTTTTTCATCTTGGTTATCACAATATTTTATAGATAAATTTTTTTAAAAAATAATTTTG
This sequence comes from Phoca vitulina, assembly GCF_004348235.1. Classification (NCBI taxonomy): domain Eukaryota; kingdom Metazoa; phylum Chordata; class Mammalia; order Carnivora; family Phocidae; genus Phoca; species Phoca vitulina. The sequence continues at coordinate 12,714,686 of NW_022589745.1, read as the reverse complement.
AACATCTGCAAGTTTATCTCTGCAGAAATATAATCCCTACCAGATGTTTTTCTCTGGCTCTGGGCCCAGAGATATTAATGGAATTATAATGGAGAAGGTCCTGAGCAAATGTATTTGTCAGTCTGACTGTGCTCTTGATCTTAAATTGTCTAAAGCGGATGATAGGGTGGCATTAAGTAAAACTGCTGTGGGGCCTCAGCAATTTGTCTGAACATCTGGTTGATTCTGTTCTCTTCTCTCTGCTTCAAAAGCCAAGTTTGTCCTTATACCATATTATATAACCCAAGATTAAGATTGGTTTTGCAGAGGATTTTAAAACTCTATTTCCATATATATTTGAATATGAACTGTCCCTTGGGTTCTTATGATCTCACACTTTCCTTGTTCCTATCTACTTGTACCTCCTTTTTAATCTTTTTCCCACCTTGGCAGGATCAAAGAAAAGTAGTAATTAATTGCTGAAAATATATTCAGATGCCACCCGAGAAGACAAATAGGGATCAGACTATCATTTTCAGCATTGTTTTTGAGCCAGATTTAATTCTACATTCTCTTAATCTAGTCTCTAAAGTTTTGTATAGTCAGTTGTTCCAGTGATTTATTAAGACAAGGCACCCGTAGTCAGGTGGCTCTAGGCTCCCCACAAGCTCCTTAATGCCTCTTGGGGATGGCTCTCTGAGTTCTCATGAGATTAGGCCCCAGACCTCAATCTTTGATAACAGAAAACTCATTATATCATTATTGTTTAAAGGTAATAGAAGGGAATAGCAGAAAGAATTTGACAGTGCATTTTTTATACTTTTCTCCTTATCATTCTATTCTCTCCCAATAGATTGTAAGCTCTTTAAAAACAGGAATGGATTTGACTCTTACTTATAATTCTTTAATTGCCTTGGACATACTATAATTTCTAGAAACATTTAAGATGAATTCATTTATTACAACTAAAGTTCCCATTGATTTCTAGATTGGTTTGATTAGTATGTAGTATAAATGTACATGATTTTCCATGTCTTAAGAAATAGTGGACTTCTAGCTTTCACTTTGAGTACAGAATGTTGGAAAGATTATTTTTCCCATCACAATAAGGAAAACCCAGGTCATATTAAAAAATCATAATTTTATCAAATTCAAAGAGATGAGGTTGCAAAGTAAGCACCTAGCCTTACCTAAGGAAAGGCAGGTATGATATATGATATTTGATAAGAGTGCAAAGGGAACTCAATAGAGAAAGGGTGGTATTTTCAACAAATGGTACTAAGTAATTATATATTGATATGCAAAAAAGAGGAAAAAACACAAAATATTGACCCATACCATGTACCACATGCAAAAATTAACTCAATTGATCATATATTCAAATGGAAAATGGAAAAGTATAAAGCTTCAAGAAGAAAACAGGAGAAAAACGTGTGCCTTGGGTTAGGCAAAGCTTTCTTAGATACAATGCCAAAAACATGATACACGAAAGGGAAAAAATGAAAAACTTGGCTTCTTCATTATTAAACACTTCCATTCTTCAAAATATTTTTTAAAAGAGAATGAAAAGTGAAAGACTAAGAGAAAACATTTGTAAAACACATATCTGCCAATGGATTTATATCCAGCTGTAGTAGGCAGAATTCTAAGATGGTCCCCAGGGTTTTAGCCCCTTGATGCATAAGCACTATATAATCTTCTCCCCTTGAGTATGGGCAGAGCCTTTTAATATGATGAGATAGTCCCTTGATTAGATAACATGATAAGGGAAATATGATAAGACAATCACTTTGGTGCTAGGAACCATCACAGAGAATGGAGAGAGGTTCTGAGTAAGCAGCCAGGTAGTTAGGATGCTACTTGGCTAGGACTTCAGAGTGGCCTTTAGGAGCTGAGAGCAACCCCAGCCAAGAGCAAGCAAAGAACCAGGATCTTGGTCCCACTTACAGCAGCAAGAAACTGAATTCTGCCAACAACCTGAATGAGCTTGGACAAGAATCCAGAGCTCCAGATCAGAGCAGATTAGAATGCGGCAGCTGACAAATTAGCTTGTAAAACTATGAGTAGAGAACCCAGACCTTTGACACACATAAACTGAGTGATAATAAATGGGTGTTGTCACCAAGTTAGTGGTAATATACACAGCAGTAGGAAACTAATACACTACAAGGTATGAAAAACACACAAAACCAATAATAAAATAACACAAAGTTTGGCAAAAGATTCGAACAAATCCTTTACTAAGTCAACATCATTAATCATTAAGGATGCAAATTAAAACCATCAGTGAGTGAGATACCACAAAATATTTATCAGACAAACAAATGAAAAATTTTCTATAAATACCAAGCAGTGGTGAGGACTCAGAACAGTTGGAACTCTCATACATTGACTATGAAAATGAAAAATGATGTAGTCACTTTGGAGAGCAGTTTTGCAATTTCTAATAATTATGCACTTATCATAGGACCCAGAAATTCCACTCAAGGGAAATGAAAGCTTAAGTTTACATAAAAACCTGTACTCCATGGTTAATAGAGGCTTTTCTCAATATTACTAAAAACTGGAAACAACCCAAATGTCTTTAGCTGGTCTATTAGGTTTCTATTGGTTCTGGAACAAATTGCCACAATTTTAGTAGCTTAAAATAACACAGATTGGTCATTTTACATTTCTGGTGGACAAACGTCTACTTAGCTTTCTCTCCAGGCTAAGATCAAAGCGTTCGCAAGGCTGTATTCCTTTCTGGAGATTCTAGGGAAAAATGTATTTCCTTTGTTATTCGGGTGTTGGCAGGAACCAGCTCCATGTGGTAGAAGACTGAGGTCTGGTTTTCTTGCTGGCAGCCAGCGGGGTTCCACCTTAGCTCCCAGAGGCTCCTCTCTGGCTCTTTGATGTGGACCCTGCATTCCAGAAGCAGGAACAGGGCAGCAGCTCCTTCTGACACTGCCATCTCTCTGATCCATGTGATTATATTTGTCCCAGGATTACCTTCCCATCGCAAGGCCTGTAACTTCATGGCATTAGCAAAGGCTCTTTTTACCATGTAAGGTAACATATTCAGTTTTTAAGGATTAGGGGCATGGCTATTTTTAGGGAGACCTTAACCTGCCTACCACAATTGGTGAATGAATAAATACAATGTAATAAATCCATATATAATGGAATGCTACTCAGAAAATAAGAGATGTGTTGATATACACAACAACATGAATAGATTTTAAAAGTTTTTACTAAGTAAAGGAAGCCAGATTCAAGAGGCTGCATATTGTATTCCTCCATTTATTTCACATTCTGGAAAAGGCAAAACTCCGGATACAGAAAACAGACCAATGGTTGCTCAGAACTGGGGCCTGGGGATCAGGGAAATCCAAATCAAAACCTCAATGAGATACCACCTCACACCAGTCAGAATGGCTAAAATTAACAAGTCAGGAAATGACAGATGTTGGCGGGGATGCGGAGAAAGGGGAACCCTCCTACACTGTTGGTGGGAATGCAAGCTGGTGCAGCCACTCTGGAAAACAGTATGGAGGTTCCTCAAAAAGTTGAAAATAGAGCTACCATATGATCCAGCAATTGCACTACTGGGTATTTACCCCAAAGATACAAAAGTAGGGACCCGAAAGGCTACGTGCACCCCGATGTTTATAGCAGCAATGTCCACAATAGCCAAACTGTGGAAAGAGCCAAGATGTCCATCAACAGATGAATGGATAAAGAAGATGTGGTATATATACACAATGGAATATTATGCAGCCATCAAAAGGAATAAGATCTTGCCATTTGCAACGACGTGGATGGAACTGGAGGGTGTTATGCTGAGCGAAATAAGTCAAACAGAGAAAGACATGTATCATATGACCTCACTGATATGAGGAATTCTTAATCTCAGGAAACAAACTGAGGGTTGCTGGAGTGGGGGGTGGGGTGGGAGGGATGGGGTGACTGGGTGATGGACACTGAGGAGGGTATGTGTTCTGGTAAGCGCTGTGAACTGTGCAAGACTGTTGAATCTCGGATCTGTACCTCTGAAACAAATAATGCAATATATGTTAAGAAAGAAAAAAAGAAGAAGAAGAATGTAGCAGGAGGGGAAGAATGAAGGGGAGGAAATCGGAGGGGGAGAAGAACCATGAGAGACGATGGACTCTGAAAAACAAACTGAGGGTTCTAGAGGGGAGAGGGGTGGGAGGATGGGTTAGCCTGGTGATGGGTATTGAGGAGGGCACGTTCTGCATGGAGCACTGGGTGTTATGCACAAACAATGAATCATGGAACACTACATCAAAAACTAATGATGTAATGTATGGGGATTAACATAACAATAAAAAAATTAAAAAAAAAAAAAAGAACTGGGGCCTGGGGGAGGACATTGGGCAGAGGAGTTCTTTGGGGGGCTGGGACTATGCTATGTTCTGCTCATGGTGGTCACACAACTGTACATTAGAAACTGTAGATTTCAAAGTATTAACATTATATCTTAATAAAATGAGTGTATTTTTAGCTGAGAACTTTATGAAAAATTTACCTCAATGGAGAAAAAAGAGCAGAAGCTCAACTCCACCAATACCTGTAAATAAAAAGAATAGGCTTCTAAAACCATGAGAAAGTGCAGCAGATATTGAAGATTTTGAGGATGATCACATGACACCTTTGAAAATGTAAAATTCCCACGAAATAAAGGAGCAGAATGTCTATATCCGAGACAGATATAGAATAAGATGGAGAGCAACCCAGATCATTTTATAAGGCTAGTACAACATTGATTAAAAAAATAAAAATATAAAAGGCAAAGATAGCACTAGACAAATGTCTGTCATTTTAGTTCATCTATCTATCTATCTATCATCTATCATCTATCTTTATGAACAAATATACTATATCATAAACAAATTGTTAATAAATTAGGAGAAAAACAAAAAAACCCTGCAATTTATTTAAAATAGAGTATCTTCTATATCTAAACGCAATATCCTTTTAAAACTCAAAACTAATAAACAAAACTGGAGAACCAGATAGTTCCTTTAAACAAATAGGAAAGCAAGACAAATGAGCAAAAGCATAATGATCATGGTGCTGATAGCCACATTCCAAACTGAGGATGCACACGTGTGTCAGATAGATGTTTGTAACTAAGCTCAGAGTCTCAATTTGGGAGTTAGAGGGATACTCAAATATATACATGTAAATACCTTGTGGTAGGTGCTGAGACAGAGGGTAAGGTCTGTTTCTCTGTGGCCTCAGGGTAGAGATAGCCTATGAATACTGAATATTGTAATGTTTATAGTGGAAAATGAGGAATCCTCATCACAATAGATTTACTAATATTTGAGAGCCTGTGCTGTGCATAGTACTGTACTGAGCCCAGTGAGACATAGAGTAGTCATTTGAATCTGGCATCTAGATTTCCAAGCACTGCTCTAGGTACTGGAAATACAATGACTGAAACCGACAAGCTCCCTACCCTCTTGTAAACAGAGAGACGATCAACAACTAAGCAAATTCAGGGTTGATATTAATATATTCTATGCTGGAGACTATAAGGAAAGTAAGCATGGTGCTATTACACTGATGGATTGATTAAATAATCCAACTAATATTTATTGAAAAGTGCCTTTGATGTATTATGCACCATTCTAGTCTTTGGGGATACCACAGTCTACAAAATAGATGAAGCCTCTGTCCTCTTAGACTTTACCTTCTAATGAGAGGATATAAAAACAAACATATTGACTGGCACCTGTTTTACATTGGGTGATCAGAGAAGTTCTCTCTAGAAGAAGTATATCTACTGTGAAACCTTGATTGTGGAGAAGGAGCCATCCATTCAAATACCCATGGCATTCCAGGTAGAAAGGGTACTTGATCAAAGCACCTGTGGGAAGAAAGTGTTTATGCCTGGGGGACTGAGAGGAAGTCAGTGCTCCTACAACCCAGGGAACAAGAGTGTTGATGCACAGGAAGTGAGAAAGTCTGATGGGCCTTCCCCAGCTCTAGATTTTAGTCTCAATAATGGGGAGCTACTGATCAGTTATAACATGGAAAAGGAATAGCAGGTAGGAGATCTTTAAAATGATCACTTTGTTCTGGGGATAATGAACTGAAGTGGGGAAAAGTGGTAGGAAGGAGACAACTTAGAAGGTTTTTATGGTAGTTGGTACTACTCGTTATAGTGACTTTCATGAGAGTCCTGGAACTGGGTGGGGACACAGACATAGATGGATATGCTTATTTGTTTGTTTGGTTGGTTATAGCAGACATGCAGTCAGCTAGGCCAAATGACCTTCTCCAGGTCATAAGCTAGTAAGTGATGAGTCAGCATTTGAACTCAGTTTAAATCTCCTCTCTCAACACCAGGAAAGATAGTCGAATTCAACATCTGTGCACATGTCAAACATTACTTCTTAGTCCTAGGATCAAGCTAAAAGACTGCTGGCCTCATTTCTATTTCCCTACTCCCACTCTTTCTCTACCTGCTACTTACTGGAGTGTGGAAATGGGGGATGAGATTGCTTCAGGCCCATCTGGAATTAGACACAGAGCTAGACACACAAGAGGTATGAAAGATGGATGTTTTGGACCCCGGGTGGCATAGAACCTCGGCTCAGTTGACTGAATAGGTTCTGACTTGTGCAAAAGGAAATCAGTCACGACCATGTGAAGAATGGAGAAAGACCAAGTTTAATGTAGAGGCTGAAAAATTTAGTCAAGAATGTGTTGAGCACAGAATGTCTGATTGGCTGTTGAATGAATGGAACTTAAAGTCAACAGAGTCACCTGGGTTAGAGATAAATAGTTTGAGGAGTCATCACCATATGGATAACGTTTATAAATTAGAAGGTGGTAATCATTGGACTTTGAAAACAAGTTTAAAAACTGCAGTGAGCCTTATGAACTGTCTTCAGATTCACCCATTGGAATAAAGTGTGTCTTATGCCAGGAGATCCTATTGACAGGGTAAGTTTCTAAGAAAATATTCTCTCTGCTGAGCAAGGTCAGTTATAGAGAATTTCAGGGTTTATATTTGTCATATCTAAATGGCATTTCTTTCAAGCACATAAATGGTCTTTACTGACAGGAAGCCTTGCAAATGTTCCCCTTTCACAATTTACTGAAATTGCTGGTTATTTTTAGAGAGAGTCAGGCATTAGTGAACTCAATGCTGGAAACAAGTCTTTGATAAACTGACAGTTTAAAATTCAACATAAATTGCACCATTTCCAATAGCAGTAATTCCAGCAGACTTTTACATTGTGTGTTATAATTTTCAATAACATTTAAAAAATGTGTTCTCAAGAATTCGGAGTGTTACCAGGGCAACCATCACCCTGGTTTTATAAATGGGTAAACTGAGGCACTGGAGGGTGAAGTGACTTTTTCAAGGCCCCAGAGAAACTAACAAAGAGTCCAACTCACTTGGCTCTTATCAGCTCTTTGCATTATACCATTTTCAGTCCCCTTAATAATGAGGAGAGCACTCTTATTATGTATTCAGTGAGCAAGTCAAGACATGACCATAGTTTAATTTTAATAATTTATGATTCTTCAAAATGTTGCAGGCCTGTGTTTTAGAAGATATTAGATAAATTCTGAAAATTTAGGTGATACATTTTTTTTTCTTATTAAGAATGCTAGGCTAATAAGCTGGTGGGAAATCAGGCTATAGTGGAGGTGTGGTAGAGTGAGAAAATTAGTCATCTCTTATTGATAATATAGTCTGGAACTCAGGAAATGACAGTGCATTTTGTTTTTCCAGTGACTTTTAAATGATGCTGCAAATTCCCAATACCTGTTGACTAAAACAGATGATTCATATACTTGCTTGAACTTCCTTTCGAGAAATTTGATGGTCAAGGGCTATCAGGCAAGACTGTAGCTATCGATTACCAATATTGTTTTAATAAAACAACCAGAGAGTTATTTTTGAATCTATACTATATTGTTGGTCCTTTAAAGCCATATTAAGATGAGCACCGTTGAATTAACAGCTAATCAGAAAAGCACTTGCACTAAAAGCAACCACAAACTTCTAAAGATGCAGAAAATAATGATTAAAAACAAAAGCCCCCAAAAGGGCAACTGAGAGAGCCAGGGCACGTTTTGGTGGTCTTCTTCATGTCCAAAGCCTCGATGCCTCAGTCCCTTCTCCTGTGTTTTGAATGCTGCAAAGAGCTCGGATAAAGTCATCAAGATATGTGCATTTGATAGCTTCAGGCTGCTAGAGTGGGTCAGGGGTGGAGGTGAGGGAGAGGAATCAGTGTGTCTGGGCTGGGTGCAATGCATCTATTGTTGCTACGTGCTTGATATGCTCTATCCCGCTTCAGCATCACAACAGCCTTGTGATAAGGGCACCATGATCCCCACATTACTGCTGAGGAACCGGAATCTAAGACAATTTAAATAATAGAGTCTAGATCCTACAGTCACTAAATAATGGAGTTGGAGTCCAATCTCAAGTACTAAGTATGCAAAGCCCATTTTTGTTTTCCTGCCTTTTCCAAACTTGTTTCCTTCCAAACTTGGTCCTTGATGGATGTGTTTCTCCTTTTTCTTATGGACCCTTCCCAAATATTTTTTCAAGAAAGAGAACTCTTCCTGTGGGTAATGAAGGCAGTACTTCTTACTGGCTCTGGTTTTCCTTTCCAAAATCACCTCTCAGCAGCTTCTTTTATCTCTCAAGGGTGACTGAGCTCCTAGCCCATAGTGACGCTGGCTTTGTGGGTCTTTGGGAAACTCCATTCAAACTCTTCTTGACCAATGGATCAGGGAGTCAGCATTTTACTACAACAGGAGGCTTCTTATCTGGACAGACTCTCGAGTGTCCACTCAGCACAATAAACTCTAGGATCTGTCATTTGTAGGCCCTTATCCTTTCCTTAGAACCTAGCATGATGAACTGTGTATGCCCACTTAATTGAATATTTATATACCTTCTGTGGAGATTTTCTTCCTTTGGAGATTTTCTTGACCAGGATAAACGCCCACCTCATCTATGCCCTTGCAGGTTTCTTGCAGTCCTATTCCATGGTTGCACTCTGAAGACTTGTCTTTCCCTAGAGTAATGTCCTGTCCTCCAACTCACCATCCTCTTCAGGATGATGTCTAAACTCCCAGCATGCCACTCCGTGTTTTTGGCAAACTAGACTTCTCTTTCTCTCTGCTGAATCTTTTCTCTCTCTTCCTTCTTCTATTTCTTGCTTTAGTTCTCTCTGCTTTAGACATCAAACTACTCACCCCATGCCTTTTTTTTTTTAACTTTCTGGCCTCAGAAACATTGCTCCCCATCTTTAGGATGCTCCAATACTGTTCTTCACTTGCAAAACTCCCACTCTTCTTTAAAACAACAATTGAAATGTTATTTCCCCTCTGAAAGCTTTTCTAATTCCTCAATACGGATTTAGTCATAATTTCCCTTAGAGTTTCGTAGTACTTAACATGTGTTTCTGTTGTTGAAATCAATGCATTCCCTTACACTTAATTGTATTTTTCTCTAGAATGTGAACTTTCAGAGGTCAGGTACTGTAACTTATTTTTCTAATCCTCTTTGCCTGTGACACAGCCTCTTCCCTCCTTCCTGCTAGGTAGGTTTACAGTGTTAGACCTGGATTGATATATTTAGATTTCATTTTGCTTATACATTTATCTTCTCATTTTTAATAATACTTTTTTCCCACCTTCAAGCAGCACTATATAAAATTTATGGGGTCTGGTAAAACAAAACAAAGCCAAACCAAACCCAGACCTTTAAAAATTGTGAACACGTATCAAGCACTTACTAAATAACAAGAACTTTTTCAGGCTTTTTACACTCATTTTTAAATCTAATTCTTAACCCTACAAAGTAGAAATTTTTATTATCCTTATTTGTGAGGATAAGGCATTGCTATTTTATTGTTTACAGGAGATTCTGTTGGAGACAACATAGCATTCTGATTGCCTTTTTTTTAGAACATACTAGATATAATATAATTGGTTTGTAGGGTAAGGGGATTAGTCTATTGCCGCCGAGTCCAGGGTCAGGACCAGATAAGGTTGAACCCTATAAGCAGCAAAAAACATAAGCTAGAATTGAGATTAAGTTACCAGATCAGAGTCTGGATTTATAGTACAGGATAAAAGCAGTGAGGAGATAAGAGTGTAGGGATATAGGGAGGAGGGTCCAGATATCCAACCTCATTTCATATATGGGAGACTTGCCTCTGGCCAAGCTAACCAGTTTTCCTTCTCCTGATTTTAATATGTGCTGGGAACAGGACTAGCGAATGACCACCATTTTTTTTCCCCCTTGGGCATGCCTGCAATTACATGATCTAGAGGACTTTTATTGCTCCTCAGTATGAGAATTTGAATACCTTGCCCAAAGTCACACAGATAGTAACTGGCAAGGTGACATACTGTTTCCTGGGACCCAGAGTAGTGAACTTGAGTGAGAACAGATGTCTAACACAGCTACTTGAATTGTTCACACGTGAGTTTCCCCGTTTTCTAAGTATTACAATTTGGAGATCAAATGACCAAGCATGATTTGATTGATTTAATGGACTCTCAGCTTTTCCCTTCCAAATTGTAGCTTCCCTTTTGTAGGCTGTACAAATTGTAGATTCACCAATGTCAGTTTCTGGGCCTACTATATGTGTGTTCTTTCTCTTTAAGGTACAGCCAAAATACAGAGATAAACTTTCTTTTAAGAGGTTTGTTTTTCTTTTCTGAGATGAATCCTGTGTGTTTTGTTTACCACTGCTACACAGCCATTTCCAATTGCATTCTTTGGGTCATTTCTCCCTAGTTTATAATACCATCCAATTCAGAACAGTGTATTTAGTTAATATGATTTATCGTCCTTAAAATTAATGAACATGAGAAGACCGAAAGCAGTGTTGAGCTCTCTGACAGCTCATTCTAACTCAAAATATTGATCAAATCAATCTTTGTGCTTTTATTGTTTACAAGAGATTTTGTTGGAGGCAAAATAGCATTCTGATTACCTTTTTTTGGGAACATACTAGATACAATATAATTGGTTTGTAGGGTAAGGAGATTAGTCTATTGCAGAGACCAGGGTCAGGACCAGATAAGCTTGAACCCTACAAGCAGCAAAGAACATAAACTAGAATTGAGATTAAGTTACCAGATCAGAGTCTGGATTTATAGTACAGGATAAAAGCAATGAGGAGATAGAGTGTAGGGATATAGGGAGGAGGGTCCAGATATCTAACCTCATTTCATATATGGGAGACTAGACTCTGGCCAACCTAACCAGTCTTCCTAATTTTACTATAAACTGGGAGCAGGACTAGGCAATAATCACCATTCCCCCCGCCCCCGGGCATGCCTGCAATTATATGATCTAGAGGACTTTTATTGCTCCTCAGTATGATGTCAGTTATATATGTAAACATGTTGGTTGGAAAGGCTGCCTCATAAGACAAGCATTTCTGGATAGCATAGCTGAGATAATATCAATGTAAATTCTGATTCTTCATCACTTTGGGGAGTGTGAGGAATGTAATTTGCTCCATGAAACTTGACAACTAACTAAATCTCTCACCAGTCTACAAAATGACTAGGCTTTGTGCATTCAGATACTATAAGGCTTTGAGAATGATGGCAGAACAGGAATGAAATATGAAGGCATTTGACCAAAAATGGTCAAATTTCCATCCAGCCTTCATAAATCTCCAGGATGCCAATATCAGACTGTGTAATTGACATCCTAAGGAGTCTAGATTTTCCGTTATAGTGACATAATGTGAACTCAGTTTGCAAGATCCTTTAGTTAATAATTTTAAAGCTCAGGAACATATGTGTGAATTTCCCTTAACATAGCATGAGAGTGCAAGACAGACTGCAAAACCAGTGGTAAAATGCAATTGTATTTAAGGCTATCCTTTCTATAGAATATAAAATAATGGTTTAGAAGGCCATTGAGTTTTTATATGAACTCTCTTCATCCAATAGGTCCTCTCAATCAGTCTACGAATGGTAATTTGGATTAGAAGAAAAACAAGGAACTTCGTCTAAAAAACGTAGGTTGAAGCTTAGCTCTTCCCTTTAGTGTCCACGGGATCTTTTACAATTTAATTGCACATGCCTGTATTTTGCAACTGGAAAACTTAAAATATGTACCTCAAAACAACTACAGCTATTCTGATCAATAAATGAGACTTTTTTTTTTTTCTTTTTTCCCAGTCTACTGGTGAGAGCTCATTGCTAGTGAGTCTGAGGTGGAGGCTAGATCACTTACTTCTGGGTGTATCAGTGTCTTGACTTTATAAGGCAATGTGCCACTCTGAAGACGGCAGGGGGGAGGGTTTGAGTGGAGTGACATGAAAAATATGATGGGTTCATTGCTGTCAGTCTCTATTACTAAGAGGCAAAAGTCTCTATCTCCATGATTCAAGTCATAGAGAAGTTAAGTTGATAAACCCATCATGGCTATAATGACTCCATTTGGGGCATTATGCATTCAAAATCTATTAAATCCAAGACTCTTAAGTGGGAAATGGAGACTGAGAATTCAATCACTACTTATTTAAATTCCTATCTCTAGAGGTATTTTTTTGGAATTTGAGAGTGGAAGGGATGTCCTATAAATTTCTCTTATTTTTTGAAAATAGAAAAAAGATATTGGGGAGCACGTATTCCTCATTTTATGAAATATTGAGCTTTGCAAAATAATAGCAAAGCTATCAGTGGGAATCCATAAAAGTAATCAGTTATCCATTCTTTAGGTATATATTTGGAAATATGATCAAATCTACACTAAAAATTTTTTCTAGGTGACTCATTTTGACCCATTAAACTATGAAGGCACAAACCCATGGGCATTAATGAAAATTATTCAACAGATTGTATTAAAAGAGTTGGATTAGGGGAAAAATTCTCCACAAATCATTAAACTTTATAATGCACCACAATTAATTTCAGTTGTGTAAAGTGTTTTTAAAAAGGTGAAATTATAGGCTGTAAAACATATACATGATTATTAATTTATTTTACAAAGAACATGAACCTTATAAGGATATAAACAATAAGAAAAAATATGAAGGCAAAGGCTGATGTATTTGGCTACATTAGAATTTAAAACCTTAATATATTAAAAATATTTGTATCACATATAAAATGTAAGTTGATATATTTTCTTTGTGAGGCATTCTTACAAACTAGTAAGAACTAAAACTAAAAAAATAGTATGCCAAAAAATTTACTGAAGGAGAAATACAGGTTGATAATAAGCACAATTAAAAATCTACAAAATTATCGGTTATTACAGATGCAAATTTAAATGAAATGATACTATTACTTATTTAACAGAAGAAGCAAAAGAGATCAATGATTTCAAAAATGTAATAAGAGGAATATAATGTATATAATCATTGCTATAAATAGTATAACATTTTAATGGAAGTATGTAGTACTATAGAGTGAGCCTTAAAATATCCATATTGTTGTGCCTATAATCTTGACGTCAGGTAATATATTCCACAGTATTATTCAGAGATCCATAAGAAAAAATGAACCTACATAGAAATGAAAAGAGATATGCTAAACAATACAAAAATTTTTTAGTAAGAGTAGTCATCCATTACAAATATGTATCCGTTATGCATCTGTTGTAAATGTTTTCAAATAACATTTACAATTAAAGTAATACTGTAATAATTTTTGGACATTTAAAAGAAGAGAACGTAAGTGGAAAGAAGAGAAGTAAATGAGATTGAAGAGCAGGAATAGTATTTTTATAGTGAAAACCTGGGAGAGACTAGAGAGACTTAATGAAAATGCAGCAGAATTTTAGGAATGTGTTCCTCTGTTACACAGAAAGGAGTTATGAAGTGGATGAGGGGTTTAATGAACTAGGTTCAGCTGTGCAAGCCCTATAACTCTGGGTATGGGAAAATGTTTCTAAAAACAGCCTCTGGTAGGCTTTGAGGTTTAGCTCTTAGCAAAGTTTAGTTAAATATAGTGGTAACTTTGAAATCAGTGGGGGGTGTGTGTGTGTGTGTGTGTGTGTGTGTGTGTGTGTGTGGCTATATAACCAAGTGTAAGGCTGTGTAATCTGTAATGAAGACAGGAGTTGCACAGAAAACTTTAGAAGCAGGCTAAGGATCTACTGTCAAGATATCATTGACAAGATGCCGAAGAAAGAAGCCAAAAAGACTCAATGATTCAACCCAGGCCACAATACTGTTCAACTGGAGGCTCCACATCTGAGTAGGTAACATATGAAAGTTAGTCTACTGTCAATCAGAAATCAAAGGCTGCAAGATGGGTGATGGGGATTCAGGAAGACACCTGTTATGATGAGCACTGTGTATTCTATGTAAGTGATGAATCACTGAATTCTACTCCAGAAACCAATATTGCACTGTATGTTAACTACCTAAAATTTAAATTAAAAAATTAATTTTAAAAAAAGGTTGTACTATGAAACAAAACAAAACGAAAACAAAGGCTGCAAGAGTGAAATAGGGATCAGATATAGGATCTAGGGTAACTAGTAGTACAAGAGAGCCCTGTGGGTAATGATCTATTATGGTGGCTTTTTTTGTTTTGTTTTGTTTTGTTTTGTTTTTTTTGAGTCAATGTCTGCACCTGGTGCACAGTAGAAATGCAGATAATAGGAAAGAACTGCTGAAGTGAGCAATCAGAAAAATGAATAGATTTGTTTATGTTGTCATTTGAATGATCAGCTTAATGCTTTGTTAAATGTTTTTATTAAGGTTTCCTAATAAATAGAATTCATTTAAAGAATTCAAGCTGTGGTCAAGGCAGTACTCAGAGGAAATTTACATACTTAAGTGCTTTCATACAGTTAACAGAAAAAATTCAAAGCATTCAGATATTGTTCAGAAGGAAAAGGAAAATCGCAACAAAAACGAAAAATATAGAAAGAAATGAGTAAGAGTAATATGAAAAATAAGGTTTAAGAAAAATAGTAGATTTTCTTGATAAAATCAAAGCCAGTTATTTGATAGGACCAATAAAATAACTAAAAGCTGGCATATTTCAAAGTCTGAAAAGAAAAAAAAAAACATAAATAACAGTATCAGGAATGAGAAAGACGGTATACTTAGAGACTAAAAAACATTAGACTATTTTGTATGATATCATACCAATATGTTGGAAAATGGGGATAAAATCAGTGGTTTTAGGAAAATATAAACTACAAATTAACCCAGGAAGTGATACTGTTGCAGAAAAAATAAAAATCAGACCCGCGAGAGACCAAGTGACACTCGGAGAAGTAGGAGAAATTGGATTTATTTTATGCCAGCGGACCCAGATGAGCTCGTGCTCGAGTTCTGGGCCCTGAGCAACGGGGTTATAGCGCTTTTATAGGGGCCTGCAGGCAGTCGTGTTCCAAGGGCTATGCTGACTGCTGGTAGGTGGGTTTAAACTGGGGGGGTGGGGCTGCTTTAGGCGGGGACAGTAGTGCAGGGAGCCTGTGGTGGGAAGCCTGTTTGCAGAAGGAGAAATGGCTGGTTATCTCTTGCTCCCAGTAGGGCTTCTGGTTATCTCTAGCTTATTGTTAGTAACTTTCCATCTTCTGGGGTCTCCTGGCCTGGGCCTGCTCTGGGTAATTTTCCTCTTCAATACAAAACCAGTGTTACCCTAGTTTAAAAAAATTGCAGTGTTTGTCGCAAGATCTAGCCCTCAAAAGTAAATGAAGCCCAGATTTTTTTAAGGTTGAGTGCCGTGAAATATTATAAACATATATGTTTAAATTTGCTCCATGCAAGAAAAAAAGATATGCAACTTCCCATTTTATTAAATGGAGCTTGGATAACCTTTTGATACACAAAGTAGATTAACAAAAGAGGAAATTTTTTTAGAACAATTATAATTTGAATATAGATGCAAATATGTAAATAAAATATTATTTGGCAGTTCATTTGAATATTATTTAACAGGGCCTTAAAGTCATATAAATTGAACAACTAAGACATGTCAGCAATGCTAAGATATTTCAACTTCAGGAAATCTATTAATATAATTTGCACTCAGGTGGAGAAAATTATGATTTTTTTAATGAAAAGCAAAATAAAAAGATTTCCCACTTTTTCCCATGATGGATTAACAGGTACGGATTACCTTTCTACCTTTAATAACTAAATTCCTGGACAAAACATATAAAAATTATTCTTAGATATTGGACAACAGGCAGTACAAGAATATGATCCCCAAGAAAAGGAAAACAAGCAAAATGAGACCTACAATTGACCAGCTTATCACTTGAAGAGAGTTTCCAGGTTGTATTACAGGAAGAGGGAGTCCAATCAACTGGATAGAAAATAGAAAAAAACAAGAGAAAGATTTGTTGAACAATACAAAACAGCTTTTTTTTTTTTTTAAAGATTTTATTTATTTATTCGACAGAGAGAGAGACAGCGAGAGAGGGAACACAAGCAGGGGGAGTGGGAGAGGGAGAAGCAGGCTTCCCGCGGAGCAGGGAGCCCGATGCGGGGCTCGATCCCAGGACCCTGGGATCATGACCTGAGCCGAAGGCAGACGCCTAACGACTGAGCCACCCAGGCGCCCCTATAAAACAGCTTTTTGAAAAGATCAATAAAATGGATAAACCGTTGGCTAGATTAGTTAGGAAGAAAATAAGAGTGAAAAAGAGAAGGCAGAAATTTTCCCTTTTGGAGGCTGTACAAATTGTAGATTCACCAATGTCAGTTTCTGGGCCTACTATATTTGTGTTCTTTCTCTTTAAAGTACAGCCAAAATACGCAGATAAACTTTCTTTTAAGAGGTTCGTTTTTCTTTTCTGAGATGAACCCTGTGTGTTTTGTTTACCACTGCTACACAGCCATTTCCAGTTGCATTCTTTGGGTCATTTGCACCCTGTTTGTGCAAATCCTACAGGCATTTGTGCAAATCCTACAGGCATTCAAAAGATGAAAAGAGAATACTATGAACCACTTTTGCTAATTAATTCAAAAACGTAGTTTGAAAGGATAAATTTTAATCCTCATGCAAAAAGAATTAGCTAGGGTAAAAAAAAGTATATGAACAGAAAGTTCACATAAAAAATAAAACATGACTCACTCATCCTCTATTATTAAACTTTAACTTGGCATAAACCTTTAGAAGGTAATTTTACAATATCTAACAATTTAAGTGTTCATTATATATTTTAACCTAGCATTTACAGTTTTAAAAATTTACTTTGAAATAATCAAATATGCACCTTACATCAGGCACTGTTCTAAGAGTTAGGTATAAAATAGTTGTCAGAACAAATTCCTTATCTCATCAATGCTCTGCTTTCCTTGGGCAGACTGACATTAAATAAGAACCCCAACAGCCAAATGCCATGAACAGTTACAGACCATGATTGTTGGTTCCTTGAAGTGTAGAATGCCATACGAGAGCATAACAGAGGAATCATACATATACATACATGTACAAACACACTGTGAAACAGACGGAATGTAAACAGTCCCAACTGTGATATGTTTGTTAACATTATACTCATACATAATGAGATAGACCTAATTTAGTAACATGAACGTTTCTGTAAATGATAATTTATGTGAAAAACGTTTCTAAAATAGTGTGTATAATCTGATCCTACTTCTTTAAATATGTTTCTCAGCTCTTTCTGAAACGTACATTCATCTCAGCCTTTTCTCTAAGGATTCTCAGAGGTTAATTTGTCCCTTAAGCAAATGTTTGCAAGTGGGACCAGTGAGTTCACATGCCAATGTTAATGTTTAACAAAATACTCTGCCATACTTCACACTGTGTTCTGAAACCAAATGAGGAATCAATGATCTAAAGACAAAACATAGTGATGGACAATGAGTAACACAGAGCTGGGGGTAGAGTTAAATATATAGGAGAAATGATGAGATATCACGGTTGGAAGGAAGAGATCTTATACTACCAATGTCTCTTAATCAGCATAGAATGTCTCCAAATTGTATCCTTTTTATCTTTTAAAAATATTTTCTGGATCTTAGAGATGTCTCCTTTGTCATAGTACTATTTTTATACCTTTCTTTGTTTCTTCATCTGTCTTATTAAGAGCCAATTTATTAGTCTTTTCAAATAAATACTTTTGGTCTTGTCAAATTATTTCCATTTCATTTTTTTAAAGATTTTATTTATTTATTTGAGAGCGAGAGTGAGAGAAAGAGCAGTAGCAGAGGGGAAAGGGAGAAGCAGTCTCCCAGCTGAACAGGAAGCCCAATGTGGGGCTCAATCCCAGGACCCTGGGTTCATGACCTTAGCTGAAGGCAGACACTTAATGGACTGAGCCACCCAGGCACCCCATCCATTTCTTTCTTTTTTTTTTTTTTTTTGGATTTGTTTTGCTGTTCCTTTTCTACATTTTGCAGATGAATTCTTAGTTCATTAATTATTCAGTCACTCTTTTCTCACATTAGGAATTTAAAGCTATCATTTTCCCTCAAATACTGCTTTGGTTTCATTCCATAAGCTCTCATATTTAACAATAAATTAGTTATATAAATTTCTAAATGCCTTGATAATTTAATATTCTTTAACCCATGAATTATTTCTAATGTAAAAAAATTAAGTGGAACATATTCTAGTCATCTTTGTATTATTTATTTTTGTTTAATGGCCTACTTCTCAGAGAATAGACTGCATACTTCTAATGTCTTTTTATAAATATATATTTTCTTTCAGGCTTTGTGGTTATTCGAATGTTGGTGGATAGTATTGTGAAATATTCAGCATTTATCCATTAGGCCAATGTTGTTAAACATATTGAAATCCATTATAGTCTTAGTTTTTTTTTTCCTGCTAATTATTCCAGAATTAAGATTTTATCATATACGTCTCAAATAATTTACTCATATAGTCCTGTTGATTTCTGCTTCGTATGTTTTAAGACTATATTTTAAGTGTAAAAATCTAGAACTGTTATATCCTCCTGGTAAACTGAAATTTTATCATTCGGAAGTAAGCCTGTTGAATTCTATTAAGAACTTTTTACCATATTGTGTATTTTGTATGATATTAATATAGCTACATCAATCAACTTTTACATTTCATTCAAAGAATGAATTCACTTCAAAGAAATCTGGCTACTTTCAACATTTCCATTTCTGTATGCTTTGTGGTCTAATAATTTATGTCTTTTAACTAGATTCAGTGTGTTTAAATTTGTTTTATTCTTCTTATGGGTATATACAACCCATATAGTTCTAAGGATTTATTTTCTACTTCATCTAATCATATTTTTCAACTTTTGTTTAGTTGTTTAGTGAATGATTTTTAATTAAATGGATTATTTTCTCATTTCATTTTTTTTCTCTACTACTATTTTTGGATTACTAGCCCTTATTTTTAGCATGCATTAACTTAACCAAGTCTACTGTCTGTAATTTGTAATCCTTTTAAACAACGTAAATTTAAAATGCTACCTCCAATCATATCCTCCAAATAGATATCCAATTATTCTTTAGTATTTTAGCTCTATTTTGAATTTTTAATACCTCAAGTGGAATTATTTTAATAGTCCTATATGATCAGTGTTTGTTTAGACTATACACATATTTACCATTTTTTAACTCACCATTTTTTTCTTGAATGTCAGATATTCCTTCTGTGGTTATTTCTATTCATCCTTTAGAAATTCTCTTAGTTGACACTATTTGGAGGTAATATCTTAGTTTTTTTTAATTGAAAATGTTTTTGTTTTATTCTAATTTTTGAGAGATATTTTTGCTTAGTATAAAAATTCTAGTTTTGTAATGTATAGTACAGGGAATACAATCAATATATTGTATTAACTTCGTATGGTGACACATGGTAACTAGACTATTGTGGTGATGGGTTTGCGATGTATACAAATGTTGAGTTACTATGTTGTACTCATGGAACAAATAGAATTATATGTCAATTACACTTCAATAAAAAAGATTCTGAGGAATAAAAATATCTAGTTTGGTAGTTACTAGTTAAGCATTTTAATACATGCAAAAGTGCTTTCTCACATCTCGTGTGTATCTGTGAAATAACACAAAATTTGCTTAATAAAATCAAATTATTATTTAAGATGGCATGCTTTGGAAATAGAAGAGCTACCAAATATGATTATTTCAATTTTATTTTATTTTTTTAAAGATTTTATTTATTTATTTGACAGAGAGAGACACAGCAAGAGAGGGAACACAAGCAGGGGGAGAGGGAGAGGGAGAAACAGAGCAGGGAGCCAGACATCCCAGGACCCTGGGATCATTACCCAAGCCGAAGACAGATGCTTAACAACTGAGCCACCCAGGTGCCCCGATTATTTCAATTTTAAAGAGACAAACAGCAAAGAAAACATTGATTTCACTTGCACATTAAAATGGTCTATTATTACAAAATAAAACAGGATTACAAATAATTGCCTATTTGTAATGTGGCAAATAAATAAGTCAGTAAATAAATAGGCTTAGCAAAATCATTCCTCAACTCTTACTGGTCCAGACACTTATTCACTCTTTCCTGAGAATCTAGCAGGAGTGAGAATCTATGAGATGGTTGAAGATACAAAAATGTAGTCTAGAATATGCCCTTGGTTAGGCAAGAATTCCAGAATGATGACTTGCTATCATGTGAATACTAAAATGGATTTTATTTTTTCTGGTGTGATTTCTAGAAATAGTCCTAAAACTAGTTCCTGGAAAAATTGATATCTGAAGTCCTAACTAACAGTTTAAGATTCTAGAACAAAGGAATGCAGAAGCAGTTTGTGCAGAACAATCTTACTGATGTTAGCTAAGAAGAAGTCTATAAGAGGGGAAGCTTTCAATTGCAGGGCAGTATTTTGACATGTTAATGTGTACGTAACAGAAAGAACAACTTTGCCATTGATGATTTCTGTGCCAGGGGAGCGGTTTACCCTGTAAACCTGTCAAGTAAGTTCACATTCTGAGGGTTAGTTTATTCATTAGTAATTTTCTAAAAAATTATGATGATTATAAAAGCCTAAATATGTGCTCGTGATTACACTGTCCTTTATAAATGTTAATATGTTGTGGGTTTTGCACATTTTTACTATGATAGCTTCAAAGAGAAGCTGAAAAAATTTACAATGAACAGTCATATACCCACTGCTTAATATTCAATGATTATTTACTATTTACCTCCCACATATACACACATATGCTTACATATGTATAGTTGATGCACATACATATTTACATACATATATGTGTGTTTGTGTATCTGAAAGCAAGTTGCAGATATTGTGATGATTCACCACTATATATTTCGACATAATCTCCCAAGAATAAAGATATTATTTCATGTAACTACATCGTTATCTCACACATGAGAATTAACAGTAATTACATGACATTATACAATAACTTTTTGAAAGCCAAGATCCAATTCGTGTTCATGCTTTTGTCTTTTCTAAAATTTATCATGGTTCCAGTTTTTCTCATAGAATGTAGTTGTCTGATAGAATATCTCATTTTCTGAATTTACCTGATTATTTCTTTATGGTGGTTAACTTGTTCTTCTCTTCCTCTATTTCCTGTAAATTGGACAGTATGCCTAAGGGTTTTAGGATATAGGTAATTTTTGGCAATAATATTTCAAAGGCAATGTTTTGTATTTCATCTTATGTTATTTCAAGGAGCATAGTCAGGCTGGGTGGTGCTGAGTGTGATCACTTGATTAAGGTGGTGATTATTGCACAGTTATTACCATAACATGAGGATCGCTCCATTGTCAAAGAACATTTTCCCTTTTACAAATAGCAAGTGTTCTGTGGTATGATGTTTTGGCACTGTGTAAAAATTCTGTTTCCCAACATTGTAGCTAATGATTTTAACATTTACTCATGAGTCTTGTCAGAATCAAATATTCATCGAATGTGGCAAAAATGGTAATGGATTGATTTTATTGGTTTCTTTCATTATTTACTTGGCATTCTTTTGTAAGGGAGAGCTTTGTAACTGGGGATCAGCTACAGATTCTTTTATAAAGACAGGATAATTCTTTCCCTATATCTACTGATTTTTGGAGTAAAGAATTGGTGTAAGAGTCACCTCCAATAGAGGCAGATTTTTTTCTTTACAAGTGTTACTGTGCTCATCATGTGCCTTCTCCAGCCCTTCTTTTGCTCTGATCTGGTCAGTGTACAGTGAACTCAATTTCCCAGACTTCCTTGCCAAGTGGCCTCCAGGAAAGGTCATCCAGTAGGAGGGACTATTGGAAGGCTGGAGGGCAAAGGCAGCAAGGAACCAGGGCCCACCTCCCTCTTGCTCTGCCTCTTCCGGTGATGGTGGGTTCTCCTTATGACCCCAGCTCTCTCCAGACATCCCTTTCTAGTCCCAGCTCACACCAGGCCCTTCAATTTCATTTACTCTCCTGTTCGTGGCTCCACTACTGGGCTGGGATAAAATAACATCTTTGCACTTAACGCTATTAGGGTATCATGGCTTCTAGCCTCTTTTGGCGGAAAGTAAAGATATTTTTAAAGATGATGTGTTCATATTGATAGTCTCAATTCAAATTCACCTTATACACCCTTTATCAACTTTTTGGACTATAGTTTCTATTCTCTAATACTGCAAATTTGATTCCTAATAGCATAAACAGTGTCTAATTTTCTGAATCCTACAACATACTTTTTTGTTTCCTGGGCAACCTCTAGCTGCAACACATAAAATAGTTTTAATATGGAAAAGGCTGACATTTCTACCAACAGAAATAAAATCACTGATCATTGTTTAAGATTTTTAAGTTATTTTGCTTTTAAAATAAATCCCCCTAAGAATGTAGTTTCATTTTCAAAGCCACCTGGAATGTTTCTTTTATTTGTGAGTTTGTTACTCAGTTGATATACTATTATATATCTGATTACTTTTGTTTCTATTTGTTTTCAGTTTTAGGATTTGCATTTTCTTCTTTTAAAGCAAATTTTATTTTCTGAATATATAATACATTGATATGGATCAAAAGGCAAAACTGTTGCCCCTTTTCCCAAGTATGCAGAAGCTCCATTGCACAGAATTCCATTAAATTCCAGGATGAGAGCTGGTTCAGTGTGTGCCTACCTTCTTGGTCTCAGTGTTCTGACTTCTTGACATGAATGGAATTCTTTTTTTTTCTTATAGCCCCATTCCATTTTTTACAAGAGCATTCTTAATAGTGCATGGGGAATTTTCATAATTGTATTATGGGAGGCTTTCCAGATCTCTAAACCATCAAATTGCCAGAATAGGATCTCTCAGGACTGTGTCCTATTTATCTCTATCAGAATCTAAAACAAACTTAATTTCTTAGTAAATGGTCATTGAATATGATTGTCCCCTCTCTAATACATGTATTTTCAATGATAAAGACCAGGGTTTCTCAATAGTGATGCTATTGACATTTTGAGTGGAATAATTCTTTGTCATAGGGGCTGTCTTTTGTATTATAGAATGGTTAGGAGCATATCTGTCTGGCCTCTGACTAGTGCATGCCAGAGTCCCAGTCATGGTATTCAAAAATGTCTCCAGATGCTGTCAAATGTCCTCTGGAGAAGAAATCACTCCCAGAACAGATCCACTAATATTGGACTATGTGAGACAGCATTTTGTTATGTCAATCATAACAATATTCTCATACTTTGAATATTAGAGTTTTAGTCAACATGGTTGATGTTTGTAGTAAAATTAAATTGCCTGCAATTAGTTCCTGACTTGATTCTCTCTTTGACCCCTCATTAAGGAGTAGCTATGTTAAGTAGCTGAATCCCTCGCAAGTGCTTAAAACAGGCCAGCATTAGGAAATATACTTTTCTCTGTGTGGCTATAATTGAGGCCAGGTGGTTTAGAGAGCTTTCCTGACCTGTGCCAGCTGAGTCTTGCCATGCTCCGCACTCTCTTCCGAGGCAGTCCGTCACCCTCCTC
The DNA here is from genome assembly GCF_004348235.1 of Phoca vitulina. NCBI lineage: Eukaryota > Metazoa > Chordata > Mammalia > Carnivora > Phocidae > Phoca > Phoca vitulina. The sequence continues at coordinate 12,690,828 of NW_022589745.1, read as the reverse complement.
ATTTCTGACAGCACAAGTTGAAAAGGCACCAATTTCCATACAAATCTTAGTGTCAGTCTTGAAGATGCAGTTGGACCAGTCATGTGGCAGGAATTTATTGGTTCTGGTAAGAAAGAAGTGAAAACTCTGCAAAAAGGCCACTAAGTCCCCATTTGTGAAGTTTACTTCATATACTCATTGATGCAGCTTATATTTTCCTGTCAAAATATTCAGTTTTCCTCCACTCCAGTTCACTCCGTTTCTATTCACTGATATTTTTACAAGCCCATCCATTATTTAAGGGCAAGGGAAGCATTATTAATATGTCAAAAATAAAGTCTTTTGGAGAAGATATTCCATTCAGAGTAGAGCTATGGGAAAATGCACACAGAGACAGGAATACTGGCCTCTTCTTAGACGGGTTAGCAAAGCACCATCCTTGTTTCAACCAACAAACACCTGTTGAGAGTAAATCATGCACTTTGGGATACCAGCGAGACCCAGGGCATGCCTCACTGGTTGTCATTAGGATGATCGAATGAGGGCATTTTTGAGAATGAAAGAAGCACCATGAGTAAATGCAATGGCTAACAGGCATAACCAGGACTGTCCCAGGCAAACCAAGATGAATTGGTTCCAGAGTTGGTGATAGGGTTGGGGAGATAAGTCACCTAATTGACCAGATTTTTAGGGCCTTGTAGTCAGAGGTAGGACAGATGAAGCATTCTATCTTGTTGAGGACAGGCAGAAGTGTGCCAAATTCCTGTGGGCTGGAGACGGGGTGAGAGGAAGAGCTAGAATTCATGAAACTCTCAGAGTGACTGCAGGCATTGTTTGAATACCCACCATGTGTTAGCCGTGTGAAATAGAACATGGTCCCATCCACGTCTTCTAGAATTCTCATAACCTTTCAAGGAAAGCAGTTTTCCTTGGAATTATTTAATGCTGTAACTTAGTGAGGCATTGTGGTGTTGTCACTAAGGCTGGATCACTTCAGTTCAAAGCTATTCATGGAATATGTGACATGTGTCAGGTGCCATATATTCAGGACTCAAAGATACAAAGGGTGCCTCTCTTCATGAAGTTTACCATCTGAGGGGGGAGCCGACAGCCTAGTGAGTGTTCTTTTTAGGAGAGATTTTAGAATTTGTTTTAGTAAAGGGAGTGACTATTATACTCATCGCATTTTAAAGACCTAAGGGAAGTGCATATTTTATCTGCTTTCTGAAACTTTTACTTTTTTTTACAAGCTACAATAGTATTAAACCTCCTACTTAATGGCAGCTCTTGGTAAATACATAATGGCATTGTACCAATATTATCTCATTTAATCTTCATAATATTTATTTCTCATTCTGCAGATGAGAATACTGGGATTTTAAATAGTAGTGACAATTTCAAACCACAGGACAAAGCTGAAATTATAAATTGGGTTTATGTAAAACATTTCCCTTGAGTTCACTCTGGCGCCAGAACTGGCTCGGTCTTAGATGATGGGGCAACCAACTGTGGGTAGCTGCCTAGTGACAGAGGAAACAGCCAGGGGGGTTAGCAATGCCAACCAAAACATAGGACCACTGCTTGTCACAGATAATGCAAATAGCAGTCCCATTGTTTTCTATTTTATTCTATTATATACAATAAATTCTATTTCTTTTAAAGACAAAAAGATTATAGTTTCTTGGCTTTAGACAAACAAAACAGAGAGACTAGACTTGTTTATTTCAGGTATCTTGGGGACCACATTCTTTCATAGTCTCTTTCTTCTAGTAATATTTATGATGTTACAATGTCTTAGAATTGAAAGAATAAGGAAGTGCATTGTGGTCTCTTATTGCTAACACCAGTGTGATAAAACAAGACTGTGATAAAGGCATGCAATAATAATGCAGGGATTCAATAGAAAAGGGGAGGGATGTGGGAATGATTTAGCAAAGGTGCATTGCATGACCTCATGAGGATAGAAAACGACTTTCTAGTCTAGGCAGGAAAAGCAAAATGGCAAAAGAAAGAAACAAGATGGCAACTGCAAGGAGAAGTCATTAAGTTCTCTTTAAAAAGGATTTTTGGTAGCATCAGCACCTTAAATAAAGAAAGGAAAAGAATAAAACATTTATCTTGTTTTTCCGATATAAATTATACTACTGGGCAACAAATAGTAGATAAAGGGACATTTCTCTTTATACTTTCTCCAGCTAATGCTGAAAGAACTAGTGCCATAACTAATGGAGCTAGACATTGCACATCAATGGCTGCTAATATCACTGGAAGAGAGCCAACAATTATATTCCTCCTGGTGGAAGAGCATACTGCTTTCTGTTTTACCATAAAATGGATACTAATTATGAATAAGTCTTTAGATCCTAATACTAACTTACAAGAAAATCAGAGAAGGGAAGAATGTGTTAAACTAATCGGAGATACAATCAACAAAATCTGAACAGGTGACTTTGCAGGATAAATGACTTGATTTATTCCAGAAAATAATTATGAAGAAAAAGAAAGAGAAAGAAAGAGATGGAAGAGAAACTTACAGAGTGAAAGAGATAAAGTTTGTATCACCCAATCGTAATATGTGGATCTAAATTTAGATCCTTTTGCAAACAAACATTAAAATAAATTTATGACATTTATGAGGCAATTGGGAATTTGAACCCAGAATATTTGATGATATTAAGGAACTGTTGATGTTTTATAGTATGCCACTGATATCATGGCTGTGTCTCATAGTAATTCTTTTATTAAAACAATCAGAAATAGAAATATTTAGGACTGAAAGAATAGGATATCAGGAATTTGCTTCACACTAATACAGAGGGGGCAGGAGGGGGTGGTGAGATTAAAAAATTAAATTTATAATTTAATGGACTATCCATTCAGCTATGGACTGAATGTTCATGTTCAGCAAATTGATATGCTGAGATCTTAACCCCTAGAGTGAGGGTATTAGGAGGTGGGTGGAAAGTAATTAAGTCATGAGGCTGGAGTGCTATGAACAAGATCAATGTCTTAGAGGAAAAGACATGAGGGAGCTTAGAGAAATAAATGTTTATTGTTTAAGACACTCAGTCTATGGGAATTTGTTGTTTCAATTTGAGCTAATTTAGACGATAATGATCAGGCTGGTGATGGGTCCGTAGGAAGTGGTTATACAGTACAGTAAGGCATACTGTCTGCTTTTTTGTATGTGTAAAGTTTTCTAGGATAAAATATGAAATGTAATGAAGTTGCCAGAGAAAAGGTAATAGTTGGACTGCAGTGGTACTGAGAAAAATATTCTGACTTCTAAGGCTTAACATTTCACTGGAGGAGAAAATCTGGGAAGCTGCTCTATAAAATCTCCACTTCTAGGAAAAATAAGTAAATTTTAATGAGAACGAGTCAGGGGAATGAGTTTTGAAAGTCGAGGCTGCCCAGGGATGTTCTGATTTATATGAAGCTTATGATCTTTATACTTCCTTATTTTTTATTAATGAAACTTCTAAATATATTTTTGTGCTAAGAATGTTTATAGCAAATCTCAGCTGTTCTAGAATCCTAGGAAATGGGCAAAATTCAGTCTACACCCAGGCAGTAATTTTATGAAACTAATTATGGGAGCAGGGCTGGGGATTGAAGATGGATAGGAATGGTGAAAACATGTATTTTGCTCCTGTATTTTATGGTAAATACAAATTTGTTCTGGAATCCTATTGATTATGTTTAATGTCCTATAAAATCTGTGGTTCAGGATATGAATGTGATGATTTATAGGAGAAAGCAAAGGGGCTTGTCCCTTTCCCTGGGTGTATCTGCTCAGCATCTCCCTTGCTTAGATGGTTGATGTGGGCGCTCTGAATCCTCTGCCCTTGACAATCTCTTTTTATTAACTGGGTTAAATTTTTATGTTTCTCAGAAAAGTTGGGGTGCCAATATTCATTAATAAGCATAGTAAATTGTTAATTTTCACAGGGCTATTATGATTCACTTTAGTGAACATCTCAACCCTAAAGAGAAACCAGACAATGTTAATGTTCCCATCGCTGTGGAATGGGCCATTTTCTTGTGAATCTCTGACTAACAAATGGCATAACATTTGGAACAAAAGTTTTTCTTAGAGTAGATTAATGCCATGGCCATGATTTATTTCTTGGCTGGAGTTTCTGGGCAGATGGATCAGGCAAAGACATGGCATGCTTTTATCAAACTCTTTTGACATATTTTTTTGATTCAGGGAGTGTCCTCTTAGGTTCACACTTGTATGAATGGTTGGAGTTGACTGAAATATAAATCAGCAAGCTCTCCTGGTATAACAGATGTGTCTACAAACTAGCTGTTGGTAGGTACTTACTAAAAGGAGTGTTGCGTCATGGTGGAGAGCACATGCTCTGGCATAAACAGTCTATGCTCAAATCCCGATCCACCATTTTCCAGCTCTGTAACCTTAAAGTTACTTATCCTGCCTGTGCCTCAATTTCCTCACCTGTAAAAAAGGAGTAATAACAGCACTTGTTTCCCAGGGCTCTATCGGGCTGTTATGAGAATTTGTTGAGTGAATACATATGAAGCCCTTAGGACAGGGCCTAGTACGTAATACACACTGAGTCAGTGTTAGTCATTATTAATGCCCGGTCTTGTCAAACCTGCTCTAAGCTATCTTTTGCCTCTTGATTACTTTGTTTCATATCCATTACTTTCCTCTGGTGTGATGGAAAGATCAGTGGTTAGAAGCTGATGATCCTGGCTTCAAATCCTGACAGTGGCATTAGATAACTTCTTTAAGCCTTAGTTCCATATCTGTAATATATGGATACCTATCATAGTTGCTGTGATAATTGAATGAGTTCTTAGAAGTCGTGTTTAGAAGAGTAGGTTTCAGTGAATATGAATACCCTCCCTTAGTGAGGGCCTTATGATCTGCCTTATTGTTCCTAGACTGTTGATTCTTTACAGCTTTATATTGGTGCCCAACATGATTGGTCCCCATTCAAATTTTTGTTTTGTCTTCTCCATTCCTTGTGAGCTTCTGAGACATGGACCAAGTCCCATTTTGGGGTGTGGCTAGTCAAGATCAAGAAACGGATTTCAGGGGCGCCTGGGTGGCTCAGTCGGTTGGGTGGCTGCCTTCGGCTCAGGTCATGATCCCAGGGTCCTGGGATCAAGCCCCACATCGGGTTCCCTGCTCAGCAGAGAGCCTGCTTTTCCCTCTCCCTCTGTCTGCCGCTCTGCCTACTTGTGCTCTCTCTCTATCTCTGTTAAATAAATAAATAAAAATCTTAAAAAAAAAAAAAGAAATGGATTTCATTAATCCAATCACCATTCAATAAATAGTTATTGAGTGGCAACTATATGCCAGGCACTGTGGGAGAGAGACCTGGGCTCCTGTTGTACTTAGAATAAAATTCAGATTTCTTGCCAAGGTCTCAATGATCTGACCCCTGCCTGCCTTGCCAATTTGGACTGCTTTTGTGTTCTAGAATGGAAGAGCTCATGCCAGATGGCCCCTCTTGTCCAGGCCACTCTCCATGCCATGCTTTATGGCTGATTGCTTCTTATCTTTGAGGCTTAGGTATCTCTTCCTTGGAAATGTTTTCCCCGACACTGCCTATTTTCTATTACTGTACTGGGTTTATTACTTTCAGAACCCTCACCACTATCTGTAATTGTAGGATTATTTGTTGACTTGCTTATACTCTGTATCCTCTCAGACTGTAAACTCTATGAGGGAACAAATAATAGGCAGTACCTAGCATGTTATCTGGCATGCAGTGGGTACAATAAATAAATAGTAGCTGCATGGGTACATTTTTCTCAAATGTCCATGAAAAAATAAATAATTGAGGAAAATACCAACTCCCCTAACAATAGACCTAACTCATGCTGCAGCCATAAGGTTTGGGGCAAATTGCCAGGCACCTTGCTGGGCAGCTCCTCCCCCCTAGGGTCCTCACCAACCTTCACACAGCTGGGGTCCCTTTGCTCTCTGCTTATGGACATCGTGAACTTTTCCCTTAGCCAGGAAAAAAACTCAGGCTAAAATCTTCTGATTGCTCTGTTCTCATTCAGCATTGGTTTCTGAAGGTCACACCAGTTTGTGTGGACATTGCTGATGAACAAAGAATAGAACTTCCCTCTACCCAGAGCATTTTAAAGACTCCCTTAAGTGCCGGACATTCTTATTTTTGGAGGCTCTACTCCCTCATCATATAAAACATATCAAATGAATTCATATCCATATTTAATATGATACTCTTGCTATAAAATACCTTAGAAAAGATTTTTGTAGTGTTGCTCTTGGAATTCTGGTTGTAACTAACATTTGATTTTTGATTGATTATTTAAAAAAAAGAGAGGCATGAGATCAACCAATTTAGACAGAGCTTCTGCAGTCTTATGAAGGAGACATATTGAATAAATAATTACACATGTAATCTTTAAATCAATGCTGTTGGAGTTACTGTTTTTGGATTGTACTCCAGAAATAATTTTTTGATGGAACATTTAACTTTAATTCTTAAAAATCTATGGTCCTTTTTGCTTCATGTTTCTAGATTTATGAATTGGAGGATGTTATTGGAAGGCCATGTGTTGTCTCACTTAAGGAAATGAGTGCTTTATGAGGTAACGAGTTTGCCATTGCTGGAAGAGTTCATGCTGGCTTTGTGGAATGTTACTACCTCCTTGGATTTTGTAACCATCCAGAATGCATTTGGAGCACACAGATCCTAAGCTGGAAAATGTCTGTAGAATATCAATTTTCCCGAGGTGCCCGGGTGGCTTAGTCAGTTAAGCGTCTGACTCTTGATCTCAGCTCAGGTCTTGACTCAGGGATGTGAGTTCAAGCCCCACTGTGGAATATATATATATATTTATATCAATTCTCCCAACTAAGGAAATAAATATGTTTGGTTGATATGTTGGACTGTGATTATAGGTCAGTCGACAGACTTGATTTTGACAATTGAATCCATTGATTTTCCTGTCTCACCTTGTAGGCATGCAACTTCAGGTAGGCAAGGGTCCTATTACATGTAATAGGAACCTGCAAGTGCCTTTGCGCGCACACACACACACACACACACACACACACACACATACACACACAGCATTGAAATTCTACGAAAGACATTCAGGTCCAAATTGAATTCTATCAAAAAGTCTGAAATAATTTCAATGTTAAAATATATTTTGTCAAAAAAATATATATTTTGTCAAAACCTTTAAGGTTCCTTAGAATGAACTTGGGTAATGAGGTTCATTTTGGTTAATATCTTTCGTGAGGGAATGAGTTTAAAGGACTTTCTGCTGATTCTAAGGCAAATGTGTGCCAGGGATTGGGAAACCGGATGTGGGCAGCTGAGTAGAGTTGGAGGAACTTTCTCTGTATTTTTAGGGTGCCACACTTGCAGGTAAAAGCTTGCTAAATAAGAAGGAGATGTGATCCTATGGAACTAAGAATAGAGTAAATGAAAGCTGAGGAGTCCTCTCTCCCTCCTTCTTGCTGCTTCTCTCTGCACTTCTCTCATCTCTTCCTTCCTGGCTTTCTCTATGACTCAGTGGAGATGGCAAGAAATGCCTGCCCCACAGCTTTGAGGTTTATAGCTTCTCTGTTCTAGAACCCTGACCACACTGGGATTGAAATCTCTAGCCACAGTTCTAGATTCCTACAGAACGGCCTGGGAGTCTGTCCAGGTTGTGTTAGACCTGACCACGGGGACAAGATCTTTCATGTGACTTGACTGTCAGCAGCCCATCTGTATGAACGGGATAGACAGTTCTCAGGGAAATAGGGTGTCTGTGACTCAGTCTAGGAGAGCTCCTTAAAAGATGTTCACTCTTCTGTTCATTTTAAGTTTTTTTTAAAGAATAATTGAGATAGGGGATTTATATTCTAAGAAAAAAACATATTCATTATAAACAAATATTGTATGGAAACACAGGTAACCAAAGCAAAAGATAATGAAAACTATCTTTGTTTTGCCTGAACATAAAATATAATTAAACTACTGCTTAAATGAAGAATTAGCTGTCTTTATCAAACGCTTGCCTTTGCATGCTTTCAAGAATTCTCATGATTGAGTACAAAATAAACCTGGGTTGTACTTTGCCATAGATAAGACTTTGGGGCAGGAATCATCCCTTGGGAAAACTTGTAGACAGAGGTGGCTAACTCAGTCCCCTGAAGGATCACCTCTGATCTCTGGGATACACTCAGAGCCCCAGAGCTCACAAAGAACTAGGATCCAGGTACGTAAGTGCCTGCCAAGTCAATATTGAATAAAGTTGCCTTTTAGTCATTGGAAATTAGATGAGGGAAATAATCTCACTCAACCTATCCCAATACCCTGAGCTCTGAGGTCACTGTTCACCCATCCCTGACCTGCCCCTCCCAATTTGCTCTATCTTCTCTCCAATATTTCTGACATTTGTGGCCACTTCTTCACCTAAATAGACCTTATCATTTCTTGGCTGCATTACTGGAAAACCAGTTTTCTAAATTATTCATTCTTTAGTGAATGAACATCGATGAACATTATGTTGGGTTACCCCCGGAATGAGGGAACATAAAAGACACACTTCTGGCCTAGGAAAGGCTCTGTTGGACTCTTTTCTCATTGCACTTGTACAAAGTTTTATCATTTTGATTATTACTCATTCCCTGCTAAGGGAAGAGTTTTTGAGAGAGCCATAGGCTAAGACTCAGCGTGCTTGGGAACTGCATTGGTGTGATCAGATTCATTTTTGATATTGTTCGGTAGTTCTTATCACTTATTTATGTGTCCTGTAGTTTCTGCCAGTGTCTTAGAATTGTGTGTGTATGTGTGTTCATGTGCATGTGTTTGCTTTGGGTTGATATTAGGGCATGGAGTTTTGTTTTCTCCAAAACCTAAAATACTTTTCCTTACTTGTACCAAACTGCCATTCGTGACAAGGCCTCCTCAGATACAATTAGATAAAAGGTAGATTGCAAAGGGTTTTATGACATTTTGTGATGTGGGTTGGCCTGGTGATGGGTATTAAAGAGGGCACGTACTGCATGGAGCACTGGGTGTTATGTACAAACAGTGAATCATGGAACATTACATCAAAAACTAATGATGTAATGTATGGTGATTAACATAACATAATAATAATAATAAAAAAAGATACTTACTTTATAAGATCAGGATAAAAGTTAGTGGGAAATGAAACACTTTCATCCGACAGTGAATTTGTGACTAACTTAAAAACTCAAGGAAATCAGTCTGGGCATCCCTCAGCCTTCTGTCTCCCACCTTGCTAAACTCATCTACAAGTGCACATGGCCATCGTTCTCTTCCTTCTCGCCTACATGAAGAGAATTCTCCCTGCCTCCACTCTGGAATGTGCTCCTGCAGGACTTGGCTCTGTCCAAAGCTCCACCTAAGAAAGTACACAAACATGACCATATATACATCTGTTAATATCACAAATCTCTCCCACTTAAAAAAGAGAAGCGACAGTCACCAATGTCTCCTGCAGCTCAGCAGTTGGCATTGGCCACAGCTCCAATTCTTGTTTCCCTCAGAGTCTCCTCCTCCCCTCCTGGTCACTCCTCAGGTCACCTTAGTCCAGGTCTACTGTCCTCACAGCCTGGTTCAGACTTCCCACATCAGGGTCAGCGATAACCATAGCTTTGTCAAAAGCACTTTTCACCTCTAACCTTCCTGTCCTTGCTGCTGCCCTTGATCCTTTCAACCACTCTCACAATCCCAAACCTCACTCCTTGACTTCTGGGCACCACTTTGGGTTCTTCTCTGCTCTTCTCCTTACACTGACATCTTACATGATTTCCTCCTCACCTGTTCTCACTACCCCATCTTCTGAAGTCTCCCAAATCTTTCTGTTCAGTCCATATGTCTCTTCTGAGCACCAGCCACATGTGTCCACCTCTGGACATCTGGACTTCCAACATGAATGGGTCTCTCAAATCAACATGGCTGACCTACTCTTGTCCACTGCACATCGCCTCACCAGACCTGCTCCTCCTCCAGTGTTACCTAGCTCAGTGGATGACACCAGCTGGTATCCAGTCACTCAGTCCAGAAACCTCAGAGTCACCCATGATTTCTTCATGCTCACCCCAGACATTAGGTCAGGCACCAAATTTTGCCTTTCAAAGTCCCCATTCCTTTTTTTAGCTATCAGTTGTGCCTTGCCTGGATTATAGAAACAACACTGAGCAGTCTCATTTTATTGATTTCAGTCTTTGCCCTCATATCCATCCAACTGCACTGAAGCCAAGGTAATCTTTCTGAAACACAAATGTGGTAATGCCAATTCCTTGCTTAAAATTCTTCAAAAGCTCTCAGTCATGCAGAGTGAAGTCTGTACTCCTTAGCACAGTACATTCAGCTTTAATCTGGCTTTAGCTTATGCCTCCAACTTCATTTCCTGCCAAGCCCCTCAATCTCAGCTATGTGCTCTGTGGCTTGAGAAAAGCCAAGTCTTTTTTTTTTTTTTTTTTTCTTATTCTCATCTTTCCAGTCCATAAGAGTTTCATTTCCTCTTATAGATTTGCCAAAAGCAAAGTAGCAACTCTGATCCTCTGGAATGTAATCAGTCTATAATTTACTTCAGTATGAAAAAATGTTTCTGTTTTTGATGTCCTTGGTTATTTATACTTCTCTATTCTTGCCCCTATTGCCCAGAAAGGGGATTCGTGGACTGGAGGATTGACAGTGAAGACACAAGTAGATTCTAGGCCTGGAGCCCAGCTGCTCCCATTCACTCCTTCTTTTTTGTCATTTCTGAGGAACTAGAAGACGGTTCCTGGACGATTGGCAATTGGTCAGTCTGAGCTCATGGTGATTACTTCTTGTTAATTAGCACAGGTGAATATTAAGATCTCAGGCCAACGTTACTTTGCATATGTCAATCCCTATGCATAGAATTTTCTCCCAACTCCATGCCCTGTTTTCCCAATTCAGCACCTGGTGAAATCTTCCTCATGCCTCCAGATCCAGCTCACACACTTCCTCCTCTGTGCATCCTTCCCTCACATTTGTCCTTCTCAAGGATACTTCATTACTTCCTTGAAGCTCACAGAGTACGATGCAGATCCCTCTAGCATTGCAGTTAGCATGATACACACTGAAGACCACCCTCATATCTGTTTCTCTGTCTCCTGCACTTAACTAAAGTCTCCACAGGCTTCCCTGTCTCAGTCATTGATGTCTCAGAGTCTGACCTGGTGCCCGACATGGAGTTGTTGTTCAGAAAATCTGTGAGATAAAGTGTTTACCTATTTGGAAGAAAATAATAGAATTAATTTAACCTCTTGTCTAATTTTATTTACAAAGGTATTTCAAATAGAATCATGAAGCATCACAACAGATCAGAACTTTTGAAATCACCAGAGGGTGCTGGTAATTGTTTCCCTGTGAAGACTCCTAGGCAGATATATGTGGATAAATGAGAGGAACCTCTGGAAGATTCCACTAGATGCCATTTTGGTTTCCCAGGGTTGGCTGGTCCCTGTAATACAAACACAAACCTGACAATGAGCCCTGAGCTGAACGGACTTGTCCTTTCTTGAAGCCACTCCCACTAGGGTTCCTTGGGCTCTTCAAGGTGAACTCCCAGACTTGGGCCATAAGTATTTCTTCAGGCCACAACATTGTGGGACATTTTTCGGTGCCTCTGTTTTCCCTCCATGCTCCCAAGTGATTGACTGAAACATCCCTGCCCCTGATTCAGATGCAAAGTGGTCTTAGGGCACTGCACCACCATTGTCTCCATGTCACTGGCGGCCCCTTCACTTCCGGGCCCTGGCCTGATGATGTGATGGCTGACTACTCTGAGCATAGCTGCGCCCAGACTCTTGCTGCTGCGAAGACACATCCTTCCCTCCAACACTGTGCCCTTTCAGGATTGTGTCTCTAGCAGTCAGCCTTGGGGTTGGCCCTTCTTGCACTAGTTTCAGCAGGTTTGGGCTGCTGTCAGGGTTAGGGCTGCTGAGAAGTCTTGCCAGTGGGACAGCTGTTTTCTCCTTTCTCCTGAAGACTAGACACCCTTCTCCAGTCAGACAGGAGGGCTTGTGTTTCACCTCAGGATCCAGAACAGAGAGAGGTTTGCGTCCCCTCCTCCTTCCTTCAAGGCAGCGGCAGGCTTTCCCAGGGGGGCTCTCCTGCCAGCCCTTCTCCCTCTCAGAAGCCTCCTGCTTATTCTCTCTTCAGGTTCAACCAATGAATGATCTCAGGTTTCCTCCATCACTTTGGGTCTCACAAAACATTTGAATTTATCAAAGGAGCTTTTGCCTTTTGCCTTCTGAGGCCTCAAAAGCCTCCCAGACCCCTCCCGGGCCAAGCCCCCACATGCTGTTGTTACCTCATTTACACTGCTGTCTAGAACACAACCCAAACTGCCTGCATCCCTCAGAGACTGTGCGTATTTGGAGAAAATTACTCAGCATTTAAATGTCAGAATAATCGAGCCCACACCCCCATAAATAATTATGTAAAGGACAGAAATGAGGCATCACCACTGCCCGTGCTGCAAGGGACCTTCAGGGCCGTGGAGTCCAGCCCACATTTTTCACAGGTGAAGAGCACAGAGGGGGCAGTGCTGGGTCACATGGCTCCACATGGCAGCTTCCAATGACCTCTCATGGGGTAACATCGAGGACCAGTAAGCACTCATACCAGACATCTCACCTTCATGAAACCTTCAATCTCAATGTGTTTTATTTTCAAAACTATCTTACATCTTCCTTCTGCTGAGATAAAAGGATGTTGAGTCTTGAGGAAACACTGTGATGCTCTTGGGTCCTGCCAAACCAGACCCCCTAATTCTCCTCTTGCTGGCGGGAGGTAGCAAGATAACACACAGCTGTTTAAAGCCCATCTTGGAAGTGGGTCCTGGAGAGCAGCAGGTTTCAGGCAGGCACACTCTTCTAATGAACTGTGTTTCTAACGAACTGAGGGACCTGACTCAATCCGTGAGATGTTTTCTGGATTTATTTTTTTCATGTGGCAGTGGCAACAGCAGCAGCTAGAAGTTTTGAGAAGGTGGAGGAGCAGCAGGATGAGATGATGGATACTTATACACAGGCTAGGGGAAAGTTCCAGCAGGATTAATAAGTGGAAGGAATACTGGGATTGAGAGAGCTTGATTCCCCTGAGCCATTTCTATTTCAGAGAAGTATTCTCCCAATTAATTTCATTTCAAATAGTTGTCCTGATCCTGATAATTAAAAGCAAAAAGAAAACCCCCCAAAATGCATATGATTGTATCATCATGGAAGTAGATATAAATTATATAGATGCTAGGTGCCAAGCTCCATGCTGGGTGCAGTGGGAGAACATCACTCTTGTTGGCTCAGACTAAGAAGATCAGCAAAGCAGGGTACTTGCGAGCCAGTGGCGTGTTGGCAGTGAAAACCCTCAGTGCTTAGGGCAGCCAGAGAGAGTGAGATCTGAGCCTGGTGATCAGTGCAATCTAGGGATTGAGTAGGCTATCTATGTTCTGTGTCCTAATAGCCTTGTACATGATGTTACGTACTTTTGGGAGGGTTATCATCCCTCCGATGTCAAAATAGTGAAGGTTCATAAAGTCCATAGAAACAGCTTCCACTGGAGAACAGTGTGGAACTGACCTGGTTGATGGTGCCCTTCTCTGAGCTTCTTAATCATGCTGTGCATTTTTTATTAGGTCATCAGTGACCATTATGCAAATTCTATAAATCATTTCTTGGGTTTGTTCTACTTGGCCTATCAGTAATATTTGACCTATTGGATTACTTGCCTTCCAGGACACAATAGTCTCCAGGCTTGAGTCATCCTACATACGTTGTTCTGCTTCATGGAGTTCTCATCAACCTGAGCTCTCAACAATCCCCTCTACCAGTGTTTGGTTCTTAGTGTGGGTGCTACACTGATTAACACCAGAGGGTGCTTTCACAGAGATCCTTATATCCTTGGTATTCCTTGGAGTTGTGCAGTGCCCTGCTATTCACATAGACCAGGATGTACTGTAACGTGATCACAGAGTGGACAATGCTGGTCTGCACACTGCTTGTAACCAGTTCATGATGAGATAAGGACAGATATTGACAGAACACATCTAGAAACATTTAGAACAGTGTGACATTGTTGTTACATCTACGCCTGCAGTCAGTAGAGTCTTCTCATTGTTCATAGTCTGTTGGGGACAGTTTGAGCATTGTTGGACTCAAGTGGTGAGTCAGAGCTGATGGAAGCTGGATTCTAGGTATGCACAGTAAGGATCATGTTGTAACCTGTGGTATTTTAAGTTTAATTGGTCGACTGAAAACTTGACAAAATCTGAATATTTCTTTTATTGAAAGATAATTTAAATCATTGAAACATTATCAAATAAATTGTTGAAAGTGACTACTGATGAAGGATTGAAGATGAATGTTGAAAATAAAACTTCCTTTCATTTTGTATAAAAATTTAAAAAAGAATATTCTGAGCCTTAGAAATTGCTTTAAAATTTCTTTTTCTGTACCCATCAACCTGCCTCTTCTACCATGAGTAATATTTAAACAAAATATTTATTTAACTCATAATATTTTGTTTAACTATAACTGCAAAAGGATAAAAAGTTACAAATGCATTGCTCCTATTAATCACCTATATGCATAATTTCAACGAGCAGTGTGTAGTTTTGGTCATTTTTTCTTGATCGTGTTCTTTTCTGATTATATTTTGAAATGTACTCTTATGTTTTTTGCATCTAATAATAAAAATGTGGGCTTGTGTTATGTATGCCTTTATTTTTACTTCATTTCCCCTTTCTAGTAATTTACTTTTGTTTGTTTTAATAAAAATATCAGTTTGCAATGGATTGGAACATAAGATATATGTTAGAAACATAGATACATGTAATACCTCAGAGGCAGAGCAGCTCCTGGACTTGGACAAGTCCTTCTCTTCTCTGTGTATGCTCACTCCCATGATATCATCAAGATTCATGTCCTTAAATTCCACCCAAATGCCAACGACTTCTAAATGCATCTCTTCAGCCCAGACCTCTCCCCTGAACTAAGCCTGTCCAATTGCCTACTTGACATTTCCACCAGGATGAGTAACAAATCCAAAACTGAACTCCTGATCTTCCCCCATCCTCACCCAAGATGCTCTGCTTAGAAGTTTTGTCATCTCAGTAAATGGAAATATCATCTTTCTACTGGCTTAGGCCAAACGGTCAGTCATCATTGACTCTTCCTTTTTGTCTCACACTCCACATCCAATCTATATTGAAATCATGTTGGTTCCATCTGCAAAATACATCCGGAATTTATTTCTCTCAACCTCCATTTCATCCAAATCCTAGCCTTTATCCCCACTTGCCTGGATTGTTGCAATAGTCTCCTAAACACTTTCTGCTTTCTCCTCTGCCTTGTAGTTTCTTTTCAGCAGAGCAACTAAAGTGAGCCTTCTAAAGCTAAGGACAGATCTTGCTACTGCTCTGCTCAAATCATTCCGGTGAAGCCCCATCTTAGTCTTAAAGTCACTTGTAATGACTAAAAACCATACGTGATCTGCTGTCTTTTTTTAATTTAAATTCAGTTAGCCAACATATAAAACACCATTAGTTTCAGATGTAAAGTTCAGTAATTCATCAGTTGCATATAACACCCAGGGCTCATCACATCACATGATCTGCTTTCTTCCTTGGCTCACTCTGACTCAACCTCACTGGCTTCCTTCTTGTTCATCAGATGTATTAATCATGCTCCTGCCTCAGGGCCTTTGCACTCAATGTTTTCTCTTCCCAAAACACCCACAGATCCCCTTACTTGCTCTCCTGTTAGATATTTCCTTCAATTTAGATATTTGCTCCAAAACACTCTTCACCTATAGATCCCCTTAGCTTGCTCTCCATTTAGATATTTGCTTCAATTTGTTCTCCCTTTAGTTATTGATGACCACATCAATGACGCTCCCCCCCTGCCAGGTCCTATTTAAGTTTGCACTCCTCTGGATTCCCCTATGCCCTCCCCCTTTTTTTCTCCATAGAACTTAATATTTTCTAAAATATGTATAATTTATTTTCAAAGATTTGCTCTACAATATAAACCACACAAGAGTAGGGATTTTATCTCTTGTGTTCACTGCCAACTCCCTAACACCTAGAGCAGATCCTGACACATAATAGGTACTTAACCTCCATATTATGAGCTCTGTTCTTTGACTGTGAGCCCCTGATCAGGAGAGAAGATGCCTTATAACATTTTTCATTATCTAGGTTTATCCCAGTGCCTATTAAAGAGCAATGATTATGCATATGCACGAATAAATGAATGGAAGGCTCTCTTGGGACATTGCAAATGATGAAGGTATACCACCAGACCTCTGGGTTTTTATTATCTTGTTATGAAGATGAGACAGCTGTAAAATAAAAATATTTACCTAGATGGGAGGGATGAATAATAACATATGTAGTTCTGGGAAAGAAGACATGATTAAGGTTTGAGGTAGAACAGGTATGTTTTGAGTTCTGGTCCTTGGCAAGAGAAAGAGAAGTAAGGTTATCTCTAGGTGAGGTGGGAACAAGTTTGAATGAAGTATGTTTGGTGGGAGTTTGAGCAAATCACCTGGGCTGAATGTATCTTTCCAATTTTGAGGATTTAACCTATCAGTCATCAATCTCAACTCTCTCTTTACTCTCTCAAAAAGTGACATCTAGAAGTAAAAACTCTCATCCACTAGAGAGAGAACTATATCCTCAAAGTATTTGCCTTAAGACAATTAAGTGTCAGGCTTGAGTTTCAGGAAACAGACCTCAGCCATTGTGTTCATGGAAGAGATATATTCTTCTAACCATAAAAAAATACTTCCTTTTTCTCAGGAACAAGGAAGGAATGATGACTACATTTTTGGGAGGTGATAGAAAAGTTTATAGAAGCTCATGGAGTTTGCTTCTCTTTCCCAAGATCATAAAGGAATTGTGTGATCAGTGTAGTCACTCACACTTCAGTGTGAACAAGCCTATCTCTTTTCTTCCTTGGGGAGATTTGCACTGTAGACCTCACCTGTGCTTACAGAATGAATGGATTTAGGTGTCAGCAATTAAGTGAGAGCAAGGATAGTTCTGTTTATTAACTTAATATGCTTCTATCTAGCTTTTGTATTCCTCTTCAGATTTCCAAATTCCTGGAGAGGTTGAATGGTCCACTTGAATCCAAGGGATCACTAAACATGGAAAGTACTGTCAGGAGATGCCTCTAACCCTTAGGTATTTGACTTGCACTCTTACTGAATAGCTTTAAACTTCAAATAGTAAAAATGTCTCATGAAGAAGAGCTTTTGTGATGGCTGGTATGTTGTACAACTCTGCTCCTGCTGAATAGGGCCAGAGTCCATGGTATATGATACTCTCCAACATAAACTCGGGCCTTGGAGAGTCCAAATGATATGCTTTTTGGGATTACAGATGTGACGATCTATTATTCATTCCTGCCTGGCATCTATTACCTAGATAGCTGTGAAAGTGCCAAAACATTGATGAAATTCACTGCTTTCTTATTTGATGCTCTGAACTTTGTGAAATTGTTCAACACTCCCATTTTCAAATTTCCATTAACTATTTATAAAAGGATATTTGTTCGATGGAAAACTTGAATTCATTAAGTTCTACTTTGTGAAAGAGTCCACCTGTCAGTATGTTACTTCTGGAAGACTCATTTTTCTCATCTATCTAGAGAGATTTTTGAACCAGAGAACCACACATTTTGAGCCAAGAACTAGAACATGGCCTTTGGTGCCTATCTTGGATGGTGTGACAATCTTGGAAATGCACTGTGGATGTTGAAATATTGGTGGTTTACAAGTACAGAGAACACAGGGACATAGTATTTGAAATTATGTCTGGTTTTGTGAGCCTAGGAGGGATATTTAGAACAATGTTCAGGCCTCACTAGATATGAGGATTTCTAACTTTAAACAATACCCATAAGCATTCTAGAGATGTAGCCAAGAGAAAGATGGGCATATTGTAGGATCTGAATTTATTCTCTACAAATATTAATTCTTCCTTTGGGGCCAGTTTATCTCTTTGGACTTTTGTTTGCTTCCTTGGGAGAAAAAAAAATAAAAAGTTTTTATCAGCAATATGAAATACTTTCATTTTGTAATTCTGAGGTATGGCAAATCATTTCTGGATTTTTTGTTTTATCATAACAGCTATCACTCCTGTAGTATTCAGCATATGCCAGAAGGTTTCAGGTCAGTTCCCATATATTAATATACTGACTCTCACACAACAACCTTATGCAATGGGTGTTATTATTACCAGTGTTTTATAGATAAGAAAACTGAGGCATGAAGAGGGTAAGTGATCTGTCCAAGCTCACACTGCTAATAACAGGCAGAGCCAGGACACAAATGCAAGCAGTCTGGTTCCAGAATCCATTGCCTGTAACCATTACACTCAGCCACCTCCTATAGTAAGATCAAGGCTCCTTGAAAGTGTGTTTTTAGTTTTTGATATTAAAAATATTTTGATTTTAGATAAATTAAGGCTATAAGACTCATCAATATTCTACTTATCTTATTATCTCTCTCACATACTTCAATATTTCTTCCCATATATCAAGATTTCAAACTGGATCTTTGAGAAAAATCAGTAAAATTAAAAAGCCTCTAGCATTTGATTAGAGAAGATGGAAGACATCCTTTACCAGAATTATGAGCCAGAGAGCTGAAATCACTATAGACTCTACAGATATTGAAAGGGAATGTTATTAAAGATAATATGTCCATACATTTGAAAACTCAGATGAAATGGACAAATTCCTTGAAAAACACAAACAACAAAAGCTCATTCAAGGAGAAATAGATAACCTGTATGTATTGAGGAGATTGAATTTGGTGGTTACAAACTTTCCCAGAAAGGAAACCAGGTCTAGGTTTCACTGGTAAGTTCTACCAACTATAAAATTCTTCACATAACATCCCAGAATATTCAAAAAGAGGAAATACTCCCAAATTCATTCTGTGAGACTGACATTATATGACAAGCAAACCAGGCATATGTATTTCAGGAAATGTTCCAATAAAGAGCAATATCTGTCAGGAACATAGAGGAAAATGTTCCAAACAAGATTTCAAAAATGTATACAAAGAATAATACATCATGATCAAGTGCTGTCTATCTCAAGAATGCAGGGTTGATTTAACCTTCAAAAATCAAGCAATGTGATTTTCCATATTAAAAAATGCAGAAAAAAATATTTGACAGTATCCAACATCTATTCTCAGTGAATTAAGGATATCAGGAAACTTCCTCACTCTAATAAAGGGCATCTATGAAAAACCTACAGTTAACATCATACTTTACAGTGAAAGATCAAATACCTTCTCCTAGGGTCAGGAATAAGGCAAGGATGTCCTCTTTTTATCAATTCTATTCAACTTTACATTGGAGGTGCTAAGTACAATCAGGCAAGAAAAATGAATAAAAGGCATGTAGATTGAAAGAAAAAAAACATAAAACTGATTTTATTTCTTTTCTGTTTTCCTTCCTTCCTTCCTTTCTCTCTCTCTTTCTTTCTTTCCCTCTCTTTCTTTCTTTCTTTTCTTAGAGAAAGAAAAAGAGCATGTGAGTGGGGAGGGGCAGAGGGAGAGGGAGAGAGAGAATCTTAAGCAGGCTCCACACTGCACTTAGAGCCTGACATGGAGCTCAATCTCACGACCCTGAGATCATGACCTGAGCCAAAATCAAGAGTCAGATGTTTAACCAACTGAGCCATCCAGGTGCCCCTAAACTGCCTTTATTTCTAAACTACATTATTATCTATCTGGAAAATAGATGGAATCTACCAAAGGACTAGAAGATTATTTAGTTGAAATTTTAAAATGTAATTTACCATGGTATCAAACTATGTGAAATAATTACAGATAAATCTGACAAAAGTTGTGAGTGACAAGTGCACTGAAAAATACAAAAGATTAAGAGAAAACAGACCTAAATACATTTTTCAAAGGGCAGAAGATTCATTATTGTTAAGATGTCAATTATTTCTAAATTATCTATAGATTCAAAGTAACAGCCATAAAAATTCTAGTAAGCTTTTAATAGAAGCTGACAAGTTGACTGTAAAATTTATATTGAAAATGCAAAGAAATTAGAATAGCTAAGACACCTTGAAAATGTGAAACACGTTTGGAGACTACTTGACTTCAAGTCTTGTTAAAGCAACAGTCACCAAGATAGTGTGATACTGACATCAAGATAGGTAAGTTGGGGTAACTTCTAGGGGAAATAGCAGAGTAGGAAAATCCCAGGCTCACTTGACCCATGGATATACCCAGATAATGCCCACATCAATGTAAATAACCCAGAAAATGATGCAAAGACTGGCAGGCCAGACTCTCCACAGCTAAATGTAAGGAGGCCACATCAAAGAGGGTAGGAAAGGTGGAGACCTGGTTGGGAGCCAAACTGACCTGTGAGACTGTCCCTTGGAGGGAGGGACCCCAGGGGCACATACAGAGAAGAGAAATAGACCCTCACATCAAGTACTATGGCACTGATGACCCACACTGGAAAGATAAATCCCCATAACATTTGGCTTTAAAAACCAGAGGGGCCTAACTTTGCAAGTTCTTACAATCAGTGGGGCTTCACACCTGGAACTTTAAAAATCAGTGCACTTGGCTCTGGGAGAGCTGGAAGGCAATAGGACGCTGAGTCCCATCCCTTACAGAGACAGTACAACAAAGAGCCCCATGGAGATACAACATAGGAGCAGCAGAGTTATATTCTATCCCTTCATAGTAGTTAACCTTATTTTTGGTATATATATATAAGTTGTTCTCTCTTTAAAATTTTGGGATACAGTTTCTTCTAACAGACCAAAATATACCCTAAATCTCTAGTGTATGGCTTTGTTCTAGTCTCCTGCCTGATCACATTCTCTCCCTTTTTTTTTAACCCTCTTCTTTCTTTTTTCAACCAATTTCTTATCTTATCAATTCCTTTTATAAAATCTTTTATAATTTTCATCTTTACATTCATATTCCATCCCTTCATTGTATTAACCCTTATTTTTGTACATATATAAGTTTTTCTTCCTTTAAAATTTTGGGAGGCACTTTCTTCTAACAGACCAAAATATGCCCAAAATCTAGTGTGTGGCACTGATCATTGCACCAGACTGATCATATTTGATCATATTCTGTTTTTTTGTTTTGTTTTTGTTTTGTTCATTTGTTTTTATCTTTTTCTTTTTCTTTTTCTTTCTTTTTTCTTTCTTTCTCTTTCTTTTCCCCCGGTTTCAGGTCTCTTCTGATTTGTTTAGTGTGTATTTTTCTGGGGTCGTTGTTACCTATAGCATTTTGTTCTCTCATTATCTATTCTCCTCTGGACAAAATGACAAGATGGAAAAAATCACCTCAAAAAAAAGAACAAGAGGCAGTACCGACTGCCAGGGACCTGAAAAAAGCATGGAAGATATTAGAGAAACCCTTTCTGGAGAAATAAACGAACTAAAATCTAACCAGGTTGAAATCAAAAAGGCTATTAATGAGGTGCAATCAAAAATGGAGGCTCTAACTGCTAGGATAAATGAGGCAGAAGAGAGAATTAGTGATATAGAAGACCAAATGATGGAAAATAAAGAAGCTGAGAAAAAGAGAGATAAACAACTACTGGATCATGAAGGCAGAATCCGAGAGATAAGTGATACCATAGGACGAAACAATATTAGAATAATTGGGATCCCAGAAGAAGAAGAAAGAGAGAGAGGGGCAGAAGGTATATTGGAGCAAATTATAACAGAGAACTTCCCTAATTTGGGGAAGGAAACAGACATCAAAATCCAGGAGGCACAGAGAAACCCCCTCAAAATCAATAAAAATAGGTCAACACCCCGACATCTAATAGTAAAACTTACGAGTCTCAAAGACAAAGAGAAAATCCTGAAAGCAGCTCAGGAGAAGAGATCTGTAACCTACAATGGTAGAAACATTAGATTGACAACAGACCTATCCACAGAGACCTGGCAGGCCAGAAAGGACTGGCATGATATCTTCAGAGCACTAAATGAGAAAAATATGCAGCCAAGAATACTATATCCAGCTAGGCTGTCATTGAAAATAGGAGGAGAGATAAAAAGCTTCCAGGACAAACAAAAACTAAAGGAATTTGCAAACATGAAATCAGCCCTACAAGAAATATTGAAAGGGGTCCTCTAAGCAAAGAGAGAGCCTAAAAGTTACATAGACCAGAAAGAAATAGAGACAATATACAGTAACAGTCACCTTACAGGCAATACAATGGCACTAAATTCATATCTTTCAATAGTTACCCTGAATGTAAATGGGCTAAATGCCCCAATCAAAAGACACAGCGTATCAGATTGGACAAAAAAAACAAGACCCATCGATATGCTGTCTGCAAGAGACTCATTTTAGACCCAAAGACACCCCCAGATTGAAAGTGAGAGGGTGGAAAACCATTTACCATGCTAATGGACACCAAAAGAAAGCTGGAGGGGCAATCCTTATAGCAGACAAATTAGATTTTAAACCAAAGACTATAATAAGAGAGGAGGAAGGACACTATATCCTACTTAAAGGGTCTATCCAACAAGAAGATCTAACAATTGTAAATATCTATGCCCCTAACATGGGAGCAGCCAATTATATAAGCCAATTAATAACAAAAGCAAAGAAACACATCGACAACAATACAATAATGGTGGGGGACTTTAACACCCCCCTCACTGAAATGGACAGATCATCTAAGCAAAAGATCAACAAGGAAATAAAAGCTTTAAATGACACACTGGACCAAATGGACTTCACAGATATATTCAGAACATTCCATCCCAAAGCATCAGAATCGACATTCTTCTCTAGTGCCCATGGAACATTCTCCAGAATAGATCACATCCTAGGTCACAAATCAGGTCTCAACCAGTACCAAAAGATTGGGATCATTCCCTACCTATTTTCAGACCACAATACTTTGAAACTAGAAGTTAATCACAAGAGGAAAGTCAGAAAGAACTCAAATACATGGAGGCTAAAGAGCATCCTACTAAAGAATGAATGGGTCAACCAGGAAATTAAAGAAGAATTTAAAAAATTCATGGAAAGAAAGGAAAATGAAAACAGAACTATTCAAAATCTTTGGGATGCAGCAAAGGCAGTCCTAAGAGGAAAGTATATAGCAATACAAGGCTTTCTCAAGAAACAAGAAAGTTCTCAAATACACAACCTAACCCTACACCTAAAGGAGCTGGAGAAAGAACAGCAAATAAAGCCTAAACCCAGCAGGAGAAGAGAAAATAATAAATATCAGAGCAGAAATCAATGAAATAGAAACCAAAAGAACAGTAGAACAGATCAACAAAACTAGGAGCTGGTTCTTTGAAAGAATTAATAAGATTGATAAACCCCTGGCCAGACTTATCAAAAAGAAAAGAGAAATGACCCAAATAAATAAAATCATGAATGAAAGAGGAGAGATCACAACCAACACCAAAGAAATATAAACAATTATAAGAACATATTATGAGCAACCGTATGCCAGCAAATTAGATAATCTGGAAGAAATGGATGCATTCCTAGAGATGTATCAACTACCAGAACCAAACCAGGAAGAAATAGAAAACCTGAACAGACCTATAACCACTAAGGAAATTGAAGCAGTAATCAAAAATCTCCCAACAAACAAGAGCCCAGGGCCAGATGGCTTCCCAGGGGAATTCTACCAAACATTTAAAGAAGAATTAATACCTATTCTTCTGAAACTATTCCAAAAAATAGAAATGGAAGGAAAACTTCCAAACTCATTTTATGAGGCCACCATTACCTTGATCCCAAAACCAGGAAAAGACCCCATCAAAAAGAATTAGAGACCAATATCCTTGATGAACGTGGATGCAAACATTCTCACCAAAATACTAACCAATAGGATCCCACAGTACATTAAAAAGATTATTCACCACGACCACATGGGATTTATCCCTGGGCTTCAAGTTTGGTTCAATATCCACAAATTAATCAGTGTGATACAATACATTAATAAAAGAAAGAACAAGAACCATATGATCCTCTCAATAGATGCAGAAAAGCATTTGACAAAGTACAGCATCATTTCTTGATCAAAACTCTTCAGAGTATAGGGATAGAGGGTACATACCTCAATATCATAAAAGCCATCTATGAAAAACCCACAGCGAATATCATTCTCTATGGGGAAAAACTGAGAGCATTCCCCCTAAGGTCTGGAACATGGCAGGGATGTCCACTCTCACCACTGCTATTCAACATAGTATTAGAAGTCCTAGCCACAGCAATCAGACAACAAAAACAAATAAAAGGCATCCAAATCGACAAAGAAGAAGTCAAACTCTCACTCTTTGCAGATGATATGATAGTTTATGTGGAAAACCCAAAAGACTCCACCCCAAAACTGCTAGAACTCATACAGGAATTCAGTAAAGTGGCAGGATATAAAATCAATGCACAGAAATCAGTGGCATTCCTATACACCAACAACAAGACAGAAGAAAGAGAAAATAAGGAGTCTATCCCATTTACAATTGCACCCAAAACCATAAGATAACTAGGAATAAATCTAACCAAAGAGGCAAAGAATCTGTACACAGAAAACTATAAAATACTCATGAAAGAAATTGAGGAAGACACAAGAAATGGAAAAATGTTCCATGCTCATGCATTGGAAGGACAAATATTGTAAAGATGTCAATGCTACCTAGAGCAATCTACACATTTAATGCACTCCCTATCAAAATACCATCAACTATTTTCCAAAGAAATGGAACAAATAATCCTAAAATTTGTATGGAACCAGTAAAGACCCTGAATAGCCAGAGGAATGTTGAAAAAGAAAAGCAAAGCTGGCGGCATCACAATTCCAGACTTCAAGCTCTATTACAAAGCTGTCATCATCAAGACAGTATGGTACTGGCACAAAAACAGACACAGAGATCAATGGAACAGAATAGAGAGCCCAGAAATGGACCCTCAACTCTATGGTCAACTCATCTTCGACAAAGCAGGAAAGAATGTCCAATGGAAAAAAGACAGTCTCTTCAACAAATGGTGTTGGGAAAATTGGACAGCCACATGCAGAAGAATGAAACTGGACCATTTCCTTACACCACACACAAAAATAGACTCCAAATGGTTGAAAGACCTCAATGTGAGACAGGAGTCCATCAAAATCCTAAAGGAGAACACAGGCAGCAACCTCTTCGACCTCAGCCGCAGCAACTTCTTCCTAGAAACATCGCCAAAGGCAAGAGAAGCAAGGGCAAAAATGAACTATTGGGACTTCATCAGGATGAAAAGCTTTTGCACAGCAAAAGAAACAGTCAACAAAACCAAAAGACAACTGACAGAATGGGAGAAGATATTTGCAAATGACATACCAGATAAAGGGCTAGTATCCAAAATCTATAAAGAACTTATCAAATTCAACACCCAAAGAACAAATGATCCAATCAAGAAATGGGCAGAAGACATGAACAGACATTTTTCCAAAGAAGACATCCAAACAGCCAACAGACACATGAAAAAGTGCTCAACATCGCTAGGCATCAGGGAAATCCAAATCAAAACCTCAATGAGATACCACCTCACACCAGTCAGAATGGCTAAAATTAACAAGTCGGGAAATGACAGATGTTGGCAGGGATGCAGAGAAAGGGGAACCCTCCTACACTGTTGGTGGGAATGCAAGCTGGTGCAGCCACTCTGGAAAACAGTATGGAGGTTCCTCAAAAAGTTGAAAATAGAGCTACCATATGACCCAGCAATTGCACTACTGGGTATTTACCCCAAAGATACAAATGTAGGGATCCGAAGGGATACATACTCCCCGATGCTTATAGCAGCAATGTCCACAATAGCCAAACTGTGGAAAGAGCCAAGATGTCCATCGACAGATGAATGGATAAAGAAGATGTGATATACATATACAATGGAATAGTATGCAGCCATCAAAAGGAATGAAATCTTGCCATTTGCAATGACGTGGATGGAACTGGAGGGTATTATGCTGAGCGAAATAAGTCAATCAGAGAAAGACATGTATCATATGATCTCACTGATATGAGGAATTCTTAATCTCAGGAAACAAACTGAGGGTTGCTGGAGTAGTGGGGAGTGGGAGGCATGGGGTAGCTGGGTGATAGACATTGGGGAGGATATGTGCTATGGTGAGCACTGTGAATTGTGTGAGACTCTTGAATCACAGACCTGTACCTCTGAAACAAATAATACATTATATGTTAAAAAAAAAAAAAAAAAGAAGATAGCAGGAAGGGAAAAATGAATGGGGGGAAATCGGAGGGGGAGATGAACCATGAGAGACTATGGACTCTGAGAAACAAACTGAGGGTTCTAGAGGGGAGGGGGTGGGGGGATGGGTTAGCCTGGTGATGGGTATTGAAGAGGGCACGTACTGAATGGAGCACTGGGTGTTATATGCAAACAATGAATCATGGAACACTACATCAAAAACTAATGATGTAATGTATGGTGATTAACATAACATAATAAAATAAAATAAAAAAATCAATCCAAGGAGGTCCACACCATGACACATAGTAATTAAAATGGTAAAAATTAGTGATAAAGAGAGAATTTTAAAAGCAGCAACAGAAAAGAAAAGAATTACATTCAAGGGGAACTCCATAAGCCTATCTGCTGATTTTTCAGCAGAAACTGCAGGCCAGAAGAGAGTGGCATGATATATTCAAAGTGCTGAAAGAAAAAAAAAAAACATGCAACCAAGCACACTCTATACAGCAAGCCTATCATTCAGAATAGAAGGAGAGACAGAGTTTCCCATACAGTCAAAAGTTAAAGAAATTCATCAACACTAAACCAGCCTTACAAGAAATTAATATTTCTTTAACAAAGGGACTCTTTGAGTGGCAAGGGAAGACCATAAGCAGGAGTAAGAAAAGTAGGAAACACAAAAGCAGTAAAATTAAGAATATCTATAAAAACCAGCCAAGGGTTTCACAAAATAAAAGGATGTAAAGTATAACACCATATACCTGAAACGTGAATAGGAAAGGAGTAAAAATTTAGTGCTTCTAAATGGGGTCAAACTTAAGCAACCATCAACTTAATATAGACTGCTATAAGCATAAGATGTAATTACTTTGAATGTAAATGGACTAAATGTGCCAAGCAGAAGACATAGGGTGATAGAGTGGATAAAAAAGCAATATATATCTGTATGCTGCCTACAAGACATTCATTTCAGACCTAAAGACACATGGATTGAAAGTGATGGGAGGGAAAGCATTTATCATACAAATGGAAGTGAAAAAAAGAAGCCAGGGTAGCAATGATTATATCAGACAAAATAGACTTTAAAACAAAGACTGTAACAATAGACAAAGAAAGATGCTACATAATCATAAAGGGAACAATCCATCAAGAAGCTATAACAATTGTAAATATTTATGCATCCAACACGGGAGCACCAAAATACATAAAGCAGCTAGTAACAAACATAAAGGAAGTAATTCATAGTAATACATAATAGAAGGAGACTTTAACACCCCACTTACATCAATGGATAAATCATCTAAACAGAAAATCAATAGGGAAACAGTGGCTTTGAATGATATATTGGACCTGATGGATCTAACAGATACATTCAGAACATTCCAACTTAAATGAGCAGATTACACATTCTTGTAAAGTGCACAAGGAACACTAAGAGATAACATATTAGGCCATAAAACAAGTCTCAATAAATTCAAAAAGATTGAATTCATAACATGTATCTTTTCCAATCATAGCATTATGAAACTAGAAATCAACCGCAAGAAAAAATCTGGAGAGAACACAAATACATGGAGGTTAAATAACATGCTACTAAACAATAAATGGGTCAACAAAGAAATCAAAGAAATTAAAAAAAAAAAATATGTGGAGAGAAATGAAAAGGAAAACACAACACTCCAACTGGGATGCAACAGAAACTATTCTAAGAGGGGATTATAGCAATACAGGCCTAGCTCAAGCAAGAAATATCTCAAATAACCTAATCTTACACCTAATGGAACTAGAAAAAGAACAAACAAAACTCAAGACCAACAGAAGGAAGGAAATAATAAAGATTAGAGCAGAAATAAATGATATAGGAACTAAAAAAACAATAGAACAGATCGATGAAACCAGGAATTGGTTCCTTGAAAAGATCAAGAACATTGATAAACCTTTTGCCAGACTCATAAAAAAAAAGGACTCAACTAAACAAAATCAGAAAGGCAGAAATGAAAGAGGAGAAAAAGCAACCAATACCACAGAAATACAAACGATTATAAGAGAACACTATGAAAAATTATATGCCAACACACTGGACAACCTAGAAGAAATGGATAAATTCCTAGAAATATGTAATCTCCCAAAACTGAATCAGGAAGAAATAGAAAATTTGAAAAACCAATTACCAGCAATGAAATTGAATCAGTAATCAAAAACCTCGCAACAAACATAAGTCCAGGACCAGACGGCTTCACAGATGAATTCTACCAAACATTTTAAGAAGAATTAATACCTATTCTTCTCAAGCTATTAAAAAAAAATAAAAGAGGGATGAAATCTTCCAAATTCCTTCTATGAAGCCGGTATTACCCTGATACCAAAACTAGATAAAGATACTAAAAAAAAAAAAAAGAGAGAGAGAGAGAGAACTACAGGCCAATATTTCTGATGAGCATGGATGCAAAAATCCACAACAACATATTAGCAAACTGAATCCAACAATATTACATTAAAAAAATCATTCACCACGATTGAGTGGGATATATTCCTGGGATGCAAAGGTGGTTCAGTATTCACAAATCAATGTCATATATCATCTCAAGAAGAGAAAGGATAAAAACCATATGATCATTTCAATAAATGTGGAAGAAGCATTTTACAAGGTCCAACATTCATTCGTGATAAAAAATCTCAACAAATAGGGTTAGAGGGAACATACCTCAACATGCTAAAAGCCATATATGAAAAACCCATAGCTAACCATCATACCTAATGATAAAAAACTGAGAGCTTTTCCCCTAAGATCCAGAATAACACAAGGATGTCCACTCTCACCACTTTTATTCTACATAGTATTGGAAGTGCTAGACCCAGCAATCAGACAAGAAAAAACAATAAAAGGCATCAAAATTGGTAAGGAAGAAGCAAAACTTGCACTACTTGCAGGTGACATGATACTACCTATAGAAAACCCTAAAGACTCCACCAGAAAACTACTAGAACTGATACATGAATTCAGTAAGGTCCTTGGATACAAAATCATTATACAGAAGCCATAGCATTTCTATACACTAATAATAAAGTAGCATATGATTTCACTCGTATGTGGAATTTAAAAAACAAAACAAAGAAAAAAGACATATCAAAACACAGAATCTGAAGTATAGAGAATAAACTGATGGTTACTGGAGGGGAGATGGGTGGGGAAATGGGTGAAGTACATGAAGGGAATTAAGAGTACACTTATCATGATGAGCACTGAGTATGTATAGAATTGTCAAATTACTATATTGTACACCTGTAACTAATGTAACACTATGTTAACTGTAATAGAATTAAAATTAAAACAAATAGGTAAATTGATCAATAGAACAGAATGGAGTCCAGAGGCAGTCTCATCCATGTATGGATGGCTGATTTTTGACCAAGTTGCAAAGACAATTCATTAGAGAATTGATCTTTTTTTTTAATTTGCATATAGTTGACACACAGTGTTACCTTAGCTTCATGTGTACAACTTAGTCATTTTACTATTTTATACATTATTCTATGTTCACAAGTACAGCTACCATCTGTCCCATTGTATTGCTATTACAATATCATTGACTGTATTCCTTATGATCTGCTCTTTACTCCTGTGACTTATTCCATCAGTGGAGGCCTGTATCTCCCTCCCCCTTTACCCATTTTGCTGAACCTCCCATCTCCCGCCCCTCTGGCAATCATCAGTTTGTCTCTGTATTTATGGTTCTGATTCTGCTTTTTGTTTGTTTATTCGTTTTTTAGGATTCTATTTATGAGTGGAATCATATGGCATTTGTCTTTTCAATCTGACTTATTGCAGTTAGTATAATACCCTCTAGCTCCATCCATGTTATCTCAAATGGCACAGTCTCGCTCTTTTTATGGCTGTGTAGTATTCCAATGTATATATAACACATTTTCCTTATCCACTTGTCTACTGATGGACAGTTGGGTTGCTTTGATGCCTTAGCTCTTGTAAATAATGCTGCAATAAACATAGGGGTGCATGTATCTTTTTGAATTAGTGTTTTTGTTTTCCCTGCATAAATACCCAGTCATAGAATTATTGGATCATGTGCTATTTCTATTTTTAATTTTTTTGAGAAACCTCCATACTGTTTTCCACAGTGGCTGCACCAGTTTGCATTCCCACCAACAGTGCATGAGGGTTCTTTTCCTCCACATCCTCTCCAACACGTGGTGTTTCTTGTCTTCTTGATTTTAGCCATTCTGACATCAATAAATGGTGATGGACACACACACACAAATTCATTCAAAATGGATCATACATCTAAATGTAAAGCCTAAAACTATAAAACATCTGAAAAAAACTTGGAGAGAATCTTTTGAGCTTGGGTTAGGCAAAGATTTCTCCCAAAATCAGAACCCATGAGAGAGAAACAAACTGGACTTGGCAAACTGGACTTCATCAGAATTAACACAGCTGCTTCTCATTAGGGATTCCTAGGAGAATGAAAAGACAATAGACAGTTGGAGAGAAAATATATTTGAGAAGCATACATGTGCTAAAGGACTTGTATCTAGACAAAGATCCTTCAGAACTCAATAAGAAAATAACCCAATTAAAATTTTTCATAAGATTTGGATAGACACTTTGCTGAAGAAGAGATATAAATAGAAAATAAGCATGTGTAAACTGTCCGACATCATCATTCACTGGTGGGATGCAAATTAAAAGTACAAGACGCCACTCTACTTCTAATAGAACAGCTAAAGTTTAAGACAGACCGTACCAAGCGTTGGCAAGAATGTGGAGAACGAGAATCTCATCTGCTGCTGGTGGGAATCTAAATGGTACAAATCCTTTGGTAAATGTTTTGGCAGTATCTTTAAAAAATGTTAAACATGTGCCCACAATGTGATCCAGCCACTCTTCTTCTCCATACTGACCTAAGAGAAAAGAAAACCTATGTGCATCGAAGGACTTATACAAAAATGTTCATTGTAGCTTTGTTTGTAAAAATACAAAAACTGGAGAGACACCTGGGTTGTTCAGTCAGTTAAGCATCTGCCTTCGGCTCGGGTCATGATCCCGGGGTCCTGGGATGGAGTCTCGCATCAGGCTCCCTGCTCAGCGGGGAGCCTGCTTCTCCCTCTTCTCCCTGATTGTGCTCTCTCTCACTATCTCTGTCTCTGTCTCTGTCTCTCAAATAAATAAATAAAATGTTTAAAAAAACCACAAACAACCAAAAAAGACTGAAAACTGGAAATAACTCAAATGTCCATCAACACATGGGTGTCTGAACCCATTGTGGTATTCCCATACGATGAGACACCGTGCAGAAATGAAAACTAATGGAGTACTAATGCATGTGACAATATGTCTGTTGTAAGCATACGTGACAACACACTAACAAATGAAGAAGTCAGGCAAAAAGCATCCATGCTGTTTGATTCCATTCGTGAAAAACTTCAGGAAATGTGATCTTAGAGTGACAGAAATCGCATCAGTGGTTGAGAGGAGTGGGACAGAGAAGGGCAGGAACAAGTGATTACAAAGGATCTTTTGGGGGTGACAGATACGTTTATTATCTTGATTGTGGTGATTGTTTCATGCCTGGATATTTATGTGAAACATATCAAATCGAACACTTTCAATACATGCATTTTGTTGTGTGTCAGTTTTTCTTCAATAAAGGTGTAAATAAGAGATGAACAGAGCTGAGCTCCTCGTCATAAATGCTGAGTAGTTCTATCAAATCAATTGTTTTTAACAGTCCCCTCATTTGAAGTTATGTTTGATATGGGAAAGTTCTGATGCAACCAAAATATTTAGTCAGCTTGTGGCCTGATTCTAGAGGCAGATTAACATGGAATGGAGGGACTAGTTGGCTTCTTGCTCGGCTGATTTAAATTCTGTGCTGCAGAGGTAAAGTCATTTGTATGCAGCCCATGTTCTTCACCAGCAAACACAGACTGTAAGTCTACGAGTAAATCTGAGCAAGCGTTCTGGTTGTACTGTGAGCAATTTGAGTCTTGAATGACCTTGACGATGAGCATATCTAACCTGCAGAGAAAATTGCTTGTCTTTTTAAAAATTTTAAGTTAAAAAGTATTGATTCATTTTCATCAGATGTAAGGAATCATATGTTGATATTACCTTGTAAAAATCCTTTTAACAGTGTTAATCAATCCTACAAGAACAAACCCTCCCTATACCTAAGAAGGATGGAGAAATTATGAGAATCCATGCCGATTTTTTAACATATGTTTTAATTCAGCCTGGGGGTTAAAAAAGAGTGGTGAATTCTTACCATTTAATGTCTCTTTTTCATTTTACTTTTAAAGGCCTCAAAATTAGGTCAAACTGGCATGTGTATGTGCCTATGCTTGTGAATAATTCCCTAATTCTTATAAATGTCCAAATATGTGGACAAGGTGTGCTGGGGTGGATTAGTCATTGAACTGAGAGTAACAATACCTGAATAGTAGCTGGCCTCGATGCCCAAGCTTTGCTACTTTTTAGCTCTTTGAATTATGTCAAGTCATCTTACATAGCTGGGCCACAGGTGACTTATTTGTAACACGAGGAACAAGCACATGAATTACCACACTTGTCTAGCGTGCATGCCAAAAGTGCAAATTGTACGGGGTCATGCACATTAAGGTATCATTAGTAGGTGGACTGCAGAAGTCTTGGATTGCAGATTGATCTGGGTAAATGCAGCACACGGCGGAGGGTAGGAGTAGGCCTCCTGGAACAAGACAGATAGATTCACATCCCAGGTTCACCCCTCCCAGCTGTGTGATTTCAGGCAAGTCACCTATGTCTCCAAGCGGCGTATTTCTTACCTGCAAGACTAAGGGCAACCCATCTCAAAGTACTACTAAGAGAATTTAATAAAGCAATTTATAATGATATTGAGGGTTGCTCAATAAAAGTTAGCAATTATTATTTTGACAAATTGTCAAAAAATTTTGGTGCTCAGAAAAAAAATGCATTTTTAAAGGGAATTATTAAATTCCAGATGAGTACAAACACTTCAATCGGCAGCGCCAAATCCTTGAACATTTAGAAGTAGATTTTAAAGCTTAAATGCATTCCTTCTAAATGAGAATTTTTCCCCTTATTATATAATAAGGAATTCTATTTCTGGGGAAAGATTGATATGCCGTATGTCAGTTTTAATGAATAATTTTTAATATAATTCAGTTTGCACTCTAGTCAAATGAATGTTAATCCATCATTTTCGAATAAACGTTATGTATCTAAAAATTGCATGGGTACTTTTACTGATGCCATGAAAGATAGAGAAAAGAGGGACAATAAAATCCTTAAGTTAATGTCAGTCAGTTTTAACCAACAATTTGACCTAGATGTCGAATGTTTTCTCAAGTGAGTGATCATTTTTTAAGGTAGGAAACACCAGATATTAGAGAAAAAATCCTAGTACAGCCTGACCTGTCTCTCTAAATTTACGGGGATGAGTGAAACAATGTTACTTGGTCAAGAGTTAGGAAATGGTGAGAAAGAGACACAGGGAAACAAGTAATTAAAATAGGACAAAATGAATATATAATGGAATTAGATGTGGGGAAAAGAGCTGGCTTACGACAGTGGGAATCTAGTCTGCTTATGGGGCTCAAGAAAAGTTTCAGTGAGGAAATAACTTTTGGGCTGAGTCTCAAAGGATGAGTAGATAGATGCTTTCCAGGTAAACAGTAGGAGAAAGAAATGGAGGGCAGAGGGCAAGTATGTTTGAGGGACAGTAAGTGAACAGTGGGATTCAGGTACAGAGCAGGGGGAGGTAGGACTCAAGCCCAAGGACCACATGGTAATGGCCCTTCATACAATATATAATAAGAATGTAGTACTAATTCTGCAGGTGCCTGGTTCACAAACTAGTTTGGCATCCCAGAGTCCTTGCTGTGGGTGAAAAGATTGGTTATTTCGGGGAAGTGCTGTGCATGTAGAGAAAATCTGTGTGCCAATAGCTGATAGACTCCTTGTGTATTCCCATGTGTTCCTAGATGTGTGAAGACTCGTGTATCTGCTTGGGACAGATTATTGTAAATGGGCCCATGGCCATACATGGAAACTGTGTGAGCAGAGCAACAATGGATGCCAGATGGTAGAGGATCCTGGATCCCTGTAGTCCTGTTTACTAGGTCTCTCAGAAACAGAACTTTGTAAGAATGCTCTAGTCTTCAACTATACCAGGAACACAAAAACTGCCATGACAAGGTTGTCATTTCCATTGTAGATGGGGATAACAGGGGCACTGTGGCCTCGAGTCTGAATATCTTATTGCTGATTCTCAGATGACTACTGCTGGGGAATTCCACCCCAGGCAGGTTTTGCCTTCTCTTCTGAAAGGCAATACAAATCCAGAAGGAGGTGGCTCTGGAAAGGGTCCTCTATATCAGAAAGCATTCAACCATTCATAATCATCTCATTCCTTCCTTCCTCAAGAGTGTCTGGAATATCCCTGATGTGCAAGGTCCTGTAGAGAAGGACCATACCCCACCTTCCTGGAGCTATCTTGTAATTGGAGAGGAAGCTGCCCACTTAGGCCAACAACAACTTGACTGAGTGGCTGGGTGTTCAAAGAGGGACAGGGTTGGTCTGGGTTGGCAGAACTCAGAAGGTAAGGGAAAGAGCTCTGAGCCATGTTGTGGTCAAGGCTGGTGGCCTTCATCTGGACTTCGAAGGACAGCTAGTGACTGAATCCATTGATAAGACTGTCTTCAAGCAGGAGAAAGGACATGAGCACAGGTCCAGAGGCACTGATGGAGCTACTGTTTATCCACTGGAAGCTCTCCGGAATCAGTTAGGCCCCCTCCTGTCTGCCCCTTCGCCCTGCTCTCCTGGTTCAACTAGGCTGGAGCTCTTTGCCTTCTGCTTGGCTGCTTGCCTCAGTACTGTTGTTCAAGCCATTCCCAATTTGGGGTGATTTTGTTCCCAACATCCCCTTCTTATCAGTGGACATTTTTGATCATCTCAACTAGGAAGAAATGCTACTGGCATCTAGAGGGTTGAAGGCATCTTGCAATGCAAAGAATTGCAAATAATTTTTTTTTCAAAAAGTGCAGAGAGTTACCCAGTTCAAAATATTAATAGTGCCAGGGCGCCTGGGTGGCTCAGCTGGTTAAGCGGCTGACTCTTGATTTTGGCTCAGGTCATGATCTCAAGGTCCTGGGATTGAGCCCCACATTGGGCTCTGTGATCAGCAAGGAGTCTGCTTGAGGATTCTCTTTCTCTCTCTCTCCCTCTGCCTCTCACCCTGCGCTCTGTCTTGCTCTCAAATAAATAAATAAATAAATCTTAAAAATTTTTTTAATAGTGCTGAGGTTGAGATTGAGAAACCCTGGGTTATTCCATTTAACCCTTGTCTTCCCACCCTCACTGAAAAAGATGCTTCCGTGGGAATTTTCTTCAAACTTGGGAGCCACCTTTAGACATGATTGTGACATTTATCCTGAGACCTGAGCACTTAAGATCCCAGCTCAGAGAATCCCCCTCCCAGAGATACTGGCCCCCTCACAGGGGCAGGTGCAGTCAGCCAAGTCATAGAAGGCCAAGGAGGGGGACGCCTGGGTGGCTCAGTTGGTTGAGTGTCTGCCTTCAGCTCAGGTCATGATCCTGGAGTCTTGGGATCGAGCCCCGCATCAGGCTCCCTGCTCAGCAGGGAGTCTGCTTCACCCTTTCCCCCTGCCCCTCTCCCTGCTGTGCTCACTCTCTCGCTCACTCTCTCTCAAATAAATAAATAAATAAATAAATAAATAAATAAATAAAATCTTAAAAAAAAAAAAAAAAAGGTCAAAGAGGAGGAAGAAAGAGGCCATGCCAGTTAGTTTGAAGATTAGAGCCTTATTGGGGTTCTTTGAAAAAGTGTTAAATGGCAGAAATGGAAACACTCTTCAAGAGGTTAAGGAGGAAAAGGGTGATCAGAACATAGACAGAAAGAATGTGTGTTAGTTTCCCCTGTTGGTGGGAATGCAAGCTGGTGCAGCCACTCTGGAAAACAGTATGGAGGTTCCTCAAAAAGTTGAAAATAGAGCTACCATATGATCCAGCAATTGCACTAATGGGTATTTACCCCAAAGATACAAAAGTAGGGATCCGAAAGGGTACGTGCACCCCGATTTTTATAGCAGCAATGTCCACAATAGCCAAACTGTGGAAAGAGCCAAGATGTCCATCAACAGATGAATGGATAAAGAAGATGTGGTATATATATACAATGGAATATTATGCAGCCATCAAAAGGAATGAGATCTTGCCATTTGCAACAACGTGGATGGAACTGGAGGGTATTATGCTGAGCGAAATAAGTCAAACAGAGAAAGACATGTATCATATGACCTCACTGATATGAGGAATTCTTAATCTCAGGAAACAAACTGAGGGTTGCTGGAGTGGGGGGTGGGGTGGGAGGGATGGGGTGACTGGGTGATGGACACTGAGGAGGGTATGTGTTCTGGTAAGCGCTGTGAACTGTGCAAGACTGTTGAATCTCAGATCTGTACCTCTGAAACAAATAATGCAATATATGTTAAGAAAGAAAAAAAGAAGAAGAATGTAGCAGGAGGGGAAGAATGAAGGGGGGAAATCAGAGGGGGAGAAGAACCATGAGAGACGATGGACTCTGAAAAACAAACTGAGGGTTCTAGAGGGGAGGGGGGTGGGAGGATGGGTTAGCCTGGTGATGGGTATTGAGGAGGGCACGTTCTGCATGGAGCACTGGGTGTTATGCACAAACAATGAATCATGGAACACTATATCTAAAACTAATGATGTAATGTATGGGGATTAACATAACAATAAAAAAATTAAAAAAAAAAAAAAGAATGTGTGTTAGTTTCCCGAGGCTACTGTAACAAAGTACCATAACCTGGGGGCCCTAAACAACTGAAATATAGAGTCTCACAGTTGTGGAGGGCGGAGTCTGAGATGCACGTGTTGGCGGCTTGGTTCCCTCTGAGACGGTGAGGGCAGACCCGTTCCACGCCTCCCTCCTAGCTGCTGGTGGTGTGCTGGCGACCTTAGGCAGAGAGGCCCTACGTCACTCTCTGCCTCATCTTCACCTGGTGTTCTCCTTCTCTGTGTGTCTGTGTCTGAATTTCCCCCTTTCACAAGGGCACTAATAATACTGGATTAGGATCCACAGTGATGGCCTCACTTTAACTAATTTCATCTGTAACAACCTTATTTCCAAATAAGGTCACAGTTTGAGGGGTGAGGAGTGAGGACTTCAACATGTGGGTTTTGGGGAGACAAAATTGAACCCATAACAACGTGCTAATCATCACTCCTTCCTGTAAACGTCCACACTGTTTCCTTTGTACTTGGGCACTCTCATTGAGGCTGCCTTTATAGAGGAATTTGTAGAGTGGGATCCTTCTACCCCACAGCCGTGAGCTTCCCGAGGGAAGAGGCTGGGACAAGTAAACATGTAGAGATTTTAGGAAATTGAGCATTAAACCAATATTTAAGTGCTTTGAAAACTGAAGGTGTTGCAGTACTAACTGCTATTTTGAATCACAAAATGTACATATATATGAAAAAAAATCAATTAAGTCACTTTGTTGATGATTCTTGCCAGAATCCTTGCATTTCTTCTCTCCTTGGGGAGAACAAAGCTCATACTTGAATTTGAGATAATTGAATTGCCCATGTGGCCTGCATTTTACTTTTCCTTTGTTTATTTTATTTGACTTTATTCTATTCTATGTTCACTTGCTGACAGAGTGGCAATCAGTGGGAGGAAAATCTTTTTTATACAGATAAAACTCTGTGACCAATGGAGCTGCTGGGCTGAGACAAAGAAGGAATGTAGATGCACCAATAAACACCAAATACCTTTTGAAATAAATTATCTAACCACTGCAAGATCTCACCGTTTTTAGAGATAGGATTTTATAAAGTTCATTACTCTCTTGATATTTCTCTGAGATACTTTGATCTGTGAATTCATTTTATTTTAGCCCCTTGCCTCCGGTCTGGCCCCTATAAGCTGCTCTGCAACTCCCAGAACCCGCTGACTCCCAGGCTTAGCACGGTGTTGTCAATTTTTATGCTCAGCCTGTACTTTGTGTAGGACACTTAGTAGTCGCCAAGCCGATAAGTGACAAATTAATTCATCATTAAATGGATTTAGTTTATGGATTTCTAGACTAACAGAATGTGTGATTAATATAACCGACGATGATCACTTACATCTAATACATTGACTTTTTCCACGCTGGCTACAGTTGAAGGGCCTTTCCCAACTCTGCTTCTGGCCAACTACTGCCTGACATGAAAGTGGTTCAGGGAGAGGAAGTTTGGGCGAGAGGAAAAGAATATCTTTGTCCCCTCCAGCAGGCTGGATGTGAGGGAAGAGATAAGGCAAAAAGGAAAGAAGATCAAATTGTGAAGTAGCGCTAACATCTAGAAAATTTTTGTTCTGCTCCAACATGAGGAGGACAAATAGCATTAATTACTCAAGTCACCCTAAACATGAGCTTCTGTGTACCTTTGATGGTCTGTGGTGGATGGCTGAAGAGAGTGGGGGAAAGGCAAATACTTTCAATTATAATGAAGGATCCGTTTAGAATATTTATTCTCTTCTTGCTACTGCTACCCAAATATAACAGAAACCCCAATTTATTTTTTTTTTAATTTTATTATGTTATGTTAGTCACCACACAATACATCATTAGTTCTCGATGTAGTGGTCCATGATCCATTGTTTTCATATAACACCCAGTGCTCCATGCAGTACGTGCCCTCCTTAATACCCATCACCGGACTAACCAATCCCCCCACCCTCCTCTCCTCTAAAACCCTGTTTGTTTCTCAGAGTCCATAGTCTCTCATGGTTCATCTCTCCCTCTGATTTCCCTCCCTTCATTTTTCCCTTCCTTCTCCTAATGTCCTCCATGCTATTCCTTATGTTCCATAAATAAGTGAAACCCTATGATAATTGACTTTCTCTGCTTGACTTATTTCACTTAGCATAATCTCCTCCAGTCCCATCCATGTTGATGTAAAAGTTGGGTATTCATCCTTTCTGATGGCTGAGTAATATTCCATTGTATATATGGACCACATCTTCTTTATCCATTCATCTGTTGAAGGGCATCTCGGCTCTTTCCACAGTTTGGCTATTGAGGACATTGCTGCTATGAACATTGGGGTGCATATGGCCCTTCTTTTCACTACCTCTATGTCTTTGGGGTAAATACCCAGGAGTGCAATTGCTGGGTCATAGGGTAGCTCTATTTTTAAATTTTTGAGGAACCTCCACACTGTTTTCCAAAGTGGCTGTACCAGCTTGCATTCCCACCAACAGTGTAAGAGGGTTCCCCTTTCTCCACAACCTCTCCAACATGTGTTATTTCTTTCCCTGTCCATTTTTGCCATTCTAACTGGTGTAACGTGGTATCTCAGTGTGGTTTTGATTTG
The DNA here is from genome assembly GCF_004348235.1 of Phoca vitulina. Taxonomy (NCBI): domain Eukaryota; kingdom Metazoa; phylum Chordata; class Mammalia; order Carnivora; family Phocidae; genus Phoca; species Phoca vitulina. Next base: position 12,651,183 of record NW_022589745.1, on the reverse strand, counting down.
AATTTCACTGATGGCTAATGATGATGAACATTTTTTCATGTGTCTGTTAGCCATTTGTATGTCTTCTTCAGAGAAGTGTCTTTTCATAACTTCTGCCCATTTTTTGACTTGATTATTTGTTTTTTGGGTGTTGAGTTTGAGAAGTTCTTTATAGATTTTGGATACAAGCCCTTTATCTGTAGTGTCATTTGCAAATATCTTCTCCCATTCTGTGGGTTGCTCTTTGTTTTGTTGACTGTTTCCTTTGCTGTGGAGAAGCTTTTTATCTTGATGAAGTCCCAAAAGTTCATTTTGCTTTTGTTTCACTAGCTTTTGGAGACGTATCTTGAAAGAAGTTGCTGTGGCCGATGTCAAAGAGGTTACTGCCTATGTTCTCCTCTAGGATTTTGATGGATTCCTGTCTCACATTGAGGTCTTTCATCCACTTTGAGTTTATCTTTGTGTGTGGTTTTAGAGAATGGTCGAGTTTCATTCTTCTGCATGTGGCTGTCCAATTTTCCCAGCACCATTTTTTGAAGAGACTGTCTTTTTTCCATTGAATATTTTTTCCTGCTTTGTCAAAGATTATTTGACCATAGAGTTGAAGGTCCATATCTGGGCTCTCTATTCTGTTCCATTGATCTATATGTCTGTTTTTGCGCCAGTACCATGCTGTCTTGGTGATCACAGCTTTGTAATATAGCTTGAAATCAGGCAACGTGATGCCCCCAGCTTTGTTTTTCTTTTTCAACATTTCCTTGGCGATTCGGGGTCTTTTCTGATTCCATACAAAGTTTAGGATTGTTTGTTCCAGCACTTTGAAAAATGTCATTGGAATTTTGATCGGGATGGCATTGAAGGTATAGATTGCTCTGGGTAGCATAGACATTTTAACAATGTTTATTCTTCCGATCCATGAGCATGGAATATTTTTCCATCTTTTTGTGTCTTCTTCAATTTCTTTCATGAGTGTCCTGTAGTTCCTAGAGTATAGATCCTTTACCTCTTTGGTTAGGTTTATTCCGAGGTATCTTATGGTTTTTGGTGCTATTATAAATGGAATCATTTCTCTAATTTCTCTTTCTACAGTTGCATTGTTAGTGTATAAGAAAGCAACTGATTTCTGTGCATTGATTTTGTATCCTGCCACATTACCGAATTGCTGAATGAGTTCTAGTAATTTGGGGGTGGAGTCTTTTGGGTTTTCCACATAAAGTATCATGTTGTCTGCGAAAAGCGAGAGCTTGACTTCTTTGTCAATTTGAATACCATTTATTTCTTTTTGTTGTCTGATTGCTGTTGCTAGGACTTCTAGTACTATGTTGAACAATAGTGGTGAGAGTGGGCATCCTTGACGTGTTCCTGATCTTAAGGGAAAGGCTTTCAGCTTTTCCCCATTGAGGATGATATTCACTGTGGGTTTTTCATAGATGGATTTTATGAACTTGAGGAATGTTCCCTCTATCCCTATACTCTGAAGAGTTTTAATCAGGAAAGGATGTTGTATTTTGTCAAATGCTTTTCTGCATCAATTGAAAGGATCATATGGTTCTTCTCCCTCCTCTTATTAATGTGTTCTATCACATTGATTGATTTGCGAATGTTGAACCACCCTTGCATCCCGGGATAAATCCCACTTGGTCATGGTGGATGATCCTTTTAATGTATTGTTGGATCCTATTAGCTAGGATTTTGTTGAGGATTTTGGAATCCATATTCATCAGGGATATCGGTCTGAAATTCTCCTTTTTGATGGGGTCTTTGCCTGGTTTGGGGATTAAGGTAATGCTGGCCTCATAGAATGAGTTTGGAAGTTTTCCTTCTGTTTCTATTTTTTGAAACAGCTTCAGTAGAATAGGTGTTATTTCTTCTTTGAATGTTTGGTAGAATTCCCCAGGGAATCCATCAGGCCCTGGACTCTTGTTTTTTGGGAGGTTTTTGATCACTGCTTCAATCTCGTTACTGGTAATTGGCCTATTCAGGTTGTCAGTTTCTTCCTGTTTCAGTCTTGGCAGCTTATAGGTTTCCAGGAAGGCCTCCATTTCATCCAGATTGCTCAGTTTATTGGCATATAGTTGTTGATAATAATTTCTAATAATTGTTTCTATTTCCTTGGCGTTAGTCATGATCTCTCCCCTTTCATTCATAATTTTATTAATTTGGGTCCTTTCTCTTTTCTTTTGGATAGTCTGGCCATTGGTTTATCGATCTTATTAATTCTTTCAAAGAACCAACTTCTAGTTTTGTTGATCTGATCTACTCTGTTTCTGGTTTCTAGTTCATTGATCTCTGCTCTAATTTTAATTATTGCTCTTCTAATGCATGGCTTAGGCATCCTTTGTTGCTTTTTCTCTAGTTCTTTAAGGTGTAGAGTTAGTTGGTGAATCGGGATTTTTCTATTTTTTTGAGTGAGGCTTGGATGGCTATGTATTTCCCCCTTAGGACCGCCTTTGCAGTATCCCATAGGTTTTGGACCGATGTGTTTTCGTTCTCATTGATTTCCATGAATTGTTTAAGTTCTTTGATTTCCTGGTTGACCCAAACATTCTTGAGCAGAGTGGTCTTTAGCTTCCAAGTGTTTGAATTTCTGCCAAATTTTTTCCTATGATTGAGTTCCAATTTTAAAGCATTGTGGTCTGAGAATATGCAGGAAATAATCTCAATCTTTTAGTATCATTTGAGACCTGATTTGTGACCCAGCATGTGGTCTATTCTGGAGAAAGTTCCATGTGTGCTCGAGAAGAATGAGTATTCTGTTGTTTTAGTGTGGAATGTTCTGTAAATATCTATGAGGTCCATCTGGTCCAGTGTATCATTCAAAGCTCTTGTTTCCTTGTTGATTTTCTGCTTAGATGATCTGTCCATTGCTGAGAGTGGAGTATTGAGGTCTCCTACAATTAATGTATTGTTATCAATATGACTCTTTATTTTGGTTAACAGTTGGCTTATGTAGATGGCTGCTCCCATGTTGGGGGCATAGATATTTACAATTGTTAGATCTTCTTGTTGGATAGACCCTTTAAGAATGATATAGTGTCCTTCTGTGTCTCTAATTACAGACTTTAGTTTAAAATCTAATTTGTCTGATATAAGAATTGCTACCCCAGCTTTCTTTTGAGGTCCCCTGGCATGGAAGATGGATCTCCATCTCTTCACTTTCAGTCTGGATATATCTTTAGGTTCAAAATGAGTCTCTTGTAGGCAGCATATGGATGGGTCCTGTCTTTTTATCCAATCTGCAACCCTGTGCCATTTTATGGGAGTGTTTAGGCCATTCACGTTGAGAGTGATTATTGAAAGATATGAATTAATTGTCATCATGTTGTCTGTGAAGACGTTGTTTTTATAGATTGTCCCTGTAACTTTCTGTTGTATATGACTCTTGGGGTCTTTCTCCTTTTATAGAACCCCCCTTAATATTTCTTGCAGGGCCAGCTTAGTGGTCACATATTCTTTCAGTTTCTGCCAGTCGTGGAAGCTCTGCATCTCTCCATCCATTCTAAATGACAGCCTTGCCAGATAAAGTATTCTTGGCTGCATGTTCTTCTCATTTAGTACCCTGAATATGTCTTGCCAGGCCTTTCTGGCTTGCCAGGTCTCTGTGGATAGGTCTGACGTTATTCTGATGTTCCTCCCTCTGTACGTAAGGAATCTCTTCCCCCTAACTGCCCTTAAGATGGTTTCCTTGGTTCTAAGATTTGCAAGTTTTACTATTACATGCCAGGGTGTTGGCCTGTTTTCCTTGATCTTGGGAGGGGTCCTCTCTGCCTCTAGGATGTGAACGTTTGTTTCATTCCCCAGATTAGGGAAGTTCTCAGCTATGATTTGCTCAAATACATCTTCTAGTCCTCTCTCTCTCTCCACTCCCTCTGGGATTCCAATTATTCTGACATTGGAACACTTCACGGTGTCACTTATTTCTCTGATTCTATTTTCATGGATTCTGAGTTGTTTTTCCCTGGCCTCCTCTTTTCCCTTTTTATCTATTATATTGTCTTCCAGGTCACTTATTTGTTCTTCTGTCTCACTTACCCTAGCTGTTAGATTATCTAGATTGGATTGGATCTCATTGATAGCATTTTTAAGTTCTGCCAATTCAGCTTTCATTTCTGCCCTTATAGACTCTATGTTGCCATTAATTAATTTCTCCATTCTAGCTATTGTCTTCACAATTGCTAGCCTGAATTCCATCTCCAACATCTTGGTTATATCTGCATCCATTTGTAAATCTGCAGCATAAGTCATAATCTCTGAGTCTTTTCTATTTTGGGGGCTCCTCCTAGTCATTCTGTTAATGGGTGTTTGAAGGAATGTATAGAGTCCAAACTATTGACCAGAACCCAAGCAAGATGCACCTGTTTTCTTGGGACCTTAGGGTTGCTGGTCTCTTGTTTTCCCAGCCTGTCCTCTGCGGGAGGGGCCTGCCGCCCTGTTACGCAGGCAACTCTGTTTCGGCGGTGTTGCCCTGCGCCCCTGTGGCGGGGGATGGGCTCAGCGGGAATCAGTTTTGGGGGCTTTTGTTCTCTGGCAGCTTTCCCTGGCGGCTTTCCGCGTCTCTTCCGCCAGTCAGAGCAGAAGAGACCGTTTCCAACCCTCTGCCTCAGAGCAGAGAGACCTCAGTCTGTTCTTCAGTGAGCTCTCCAGGCCACACTGTCTCTGTTTCTGTCCGTGCTGCTATAAACTGCAGCGTCCTGGGTTGTGCACCCCTCCGCAGCGCTCCCAGTCCTGCCTCCAGGTCGGGGCACGTCTCTGCCCTTTGTGCTTCTAAAACTGCCAGCCGCTACCAGTTTGCCCGCGCGGGTTTCCGCCCCGGGGGCTGCCCTAAAGTCCTTTACCTGCTGCTACCAGTCTGCGAGTCTGTGCCCCGTCCCCAGCGCGCGAGGCTGTCACTCACCGGCGGTGTAGGATCCCCATGGCCAGGCACCCTCCCGCTGCCGTTTATCCTCCGATATCTGCCCACGGAATCACAGCTCCCCGTTTTGTACCTCGAAACCAACCGCCTGGGGCGCCTGGGTGGCTCAGTTGGTTAAGTGACTGCCTTTGGCTCAGGTCATGATCCTGGAGTCCCAGGATCGAGCCCCACATCAGGCTCCCTGCTGAGCAGGGAGTCTGCTTCTCCTTCTGACCCTCCCCCCTCTCATGCTTTCTCTCTCTATCTCATTCTCTCTCTCAAATAAATAAATAAAATCTTAAAAAAAAAAAAAAAGAAACCAACCACCTGCGATATTCTGTTTGTGGAGATCCAGGTCTTCTTACACCCCAGGCTGGTTTTGTGGGTGCTCAGAGTGGTCTGGTAGATATCCAGCTCAATTCCGGGGACCAGTTGAAATAGGGTCCCCTACTCCTCTGCCATCTTCCCTCCCCCCAGAAACCCAAATTTAATGAGAAAGGTCATACATAAAATAAACCACATGGTTTAATGGAGAAGTAAAGATATGCATTTATTTTATTTTCCTTTGTATCTATTTATGTAGAGATGAGATACCTCCTCTTTCTAGGTTCCACACTAGGCATAAGTTGTCTAGTATTTTTGCACCAAAATATGAAAGATAGATCTCTGCTATAAAGTAATTTTCTGTACACTAGGAGAAATAGAAAATAAAAATATATTTACAGTGAAATATGACAATTGTTATGAGTTCTATAAACCCTGGGAGATAAGAACCTGAATCTGTTGAGGAACATCAGGGAAGGTTTTATAGAAGAGAAGTATTTGAGCTGAGATTTGAAGGCTATATAGAAATTTTTTTAGGTGGACAAGCCTGGAGAAGACATTTTAAGCTCAGAAATTCAATGTATATGGAGTTGAGTTCACCTAAAATATAAACTGAAAGGATATTGGAAAAGGCAGGATATAAGTCTGAATACCAGCACAGGTCAGATTATTGAAGGAACTTCTTTGCCAAGCCAGTAGTTTTAGATTTTATTATGTGGGAAATAAGGCATCATTTATGAATAATACATGGTAAATGGCATGATTATGTTTGCATATTCAAATTATTACAGTAAGAGTGATGTGGAGGATGAGTTGGAAGATGTGTTTTATTTTTCTTTTTACTTTTTTGTAAGATGTGTTTTAAAGACCATTAATAACCAATCATGTCAGTAGGCTAAAAGAGAAAAAGAAGCACATGATCACATCGGTAGATGCAGAAAAAGCATTTGACAAAATCCAACATGCCATTCATGATAAAAAAAATCCCAGTAAACTAGAAATAGAGGGGAATTTTCTCAACTTCATAAAGAATATCTACAACAAAACCTTCAGCTAACAACAGATGTAATGGTGAGAAACTCAAAATTATCCCCTAAGATCAGGAACGGGACAAGGGTATCTCCTCTCTCCACTCCTCTCCACCATCGTACTAGAAGTTCTATCTAATGCAATAAGACAAGAGAGGAAATAAAAGGAATACAGATTGTGAAGGAAGAAATAAAACTGTCTTTGTCTACAGATGATGCAATTGTCTACATAGAAAATCTTAAAGAATTGACCAAATAATCTGCTGGAACTAATAAGTGATTATACCAATGTTGTAGGATATAAGGTTAAAGTACAAAGGTCAGTTGATTTCCTATATACCAGCAATGCACAAGTGGAATTTGACATTTAAAACACAATACCACTTATATTAGCAGACAGAAATATGAAATACTTAGGTATAAATCTAACAAAATCTGTACAAGATCTGTATGAGGAAAGCTACAAAAAATTTGATGAACAAAATCAAAGAACTAAATAAATGAAGGGATGTCTCTGTTCATGGATAGGAAATCTCTATTGTCAAGATGTCCATTCTTGGGGCGCCTAGGTGGCTCAGTCATTAAGCATCTGCCTTCGGCTCAGGTCATGATCCCAGGGTCCTGGGATCGAACCCCACATCGGGCTCCCTGCTCACTGTGAAGCCTGCTTCTCCCTCTCCCACTCCCCTTGCTTGTGTTCCTGCTCTTGCTCTCTCTCTCTCTCTCAAATAAATAAATAAAATCTTTAAAAAAAAGTCCATTCTTCCCAGCTTGATCGATAGTTGTGATATAATTCCAGTCAAAATCCCAACAAGTTATTTTGTCTATATGGACAGACTTGTCCTGGAGTTTCTACAGAGAGGCTAAAGTCCCAAAATGACAAATAATATTGCAATAGAAGAACAAAATTGGAGGACTGGCATTACAAACTGAAAAGTCTACATTCTGTATTACTCCCACTGTAAGACATTTTGGAGAAGGCAATCCTATGGAGACAGTAAAAGGTTCAGGGGCTGCTAGGGGTTCAGCAGTGGAGAGATAAATAGGTGAAACGTAGAGGATTTGTAGGCCAGTGAAAATAATCTGTTATGATGCCATCATTATGGATACACATCATTACACATGTATCCAAATGCACAGATTACATAACAACAGGAGTAAACTATAACACAAACTATGGACTTTGGGTGATTACGTCAATGGAGGTTTACCAATTTTAACAAATGTACCACTCTCGTGAGGGATACCAATGATGCAAAATGCTATTTGTGTGGGGGGACCTGGGTTTCTGAGAAATTTCTGTACCATCCTGTCAGTTATGTTCTGAATATAAGACTACTTTAAAAATACAGTCTTAAATAAATAAAGTCTTAATTTTTGAAAGCCCTCTATTAATTCATTTGATTAATGACTGGAATCTCAAGTGATTAGTAAGCAAAACTGCCCATCTGACAGCTCTTAGACTTAGCTTTACAGGGGAGAAGAACAAGTCCTGCTTGGAGGGAATGTCCTTGGCACTGAGAGTCACAGTGGCTTTGCCATGGCCAAGTCTATTGGAGACTATATAATTGATTTTCCCATCTGCTACTCTTTCAAGTTTCCTGTGTAAAGGGATCAGATATTAGAACTCTCTGGGCATCACAGCTGGCTCCTGAAGAAAGATTCCTTTCTGTAGGAAACCAATTTAGCCACTAGCCACTTCTGTCTTATCCTCCTATGGCTTTTTAGCTCTCTAATCACAGTCTGTTTTCCAACTAATTAGTGTTGGGGCAACTCAGCCCTGAACCTCAACTTGAAAATGTTAGTGTCATGGGGAGAGAGCACTTAATCAAATGACTTGTGATCATTCAACAAAGAGATTTTCTCTGATTAGGATTGCCACTCTTTCTGAGGCACTTGTCTTCCTTTTGACAATATTGGATTGAACGGGATCTGCTATGGCAGGGCTGCTGTGGGCACTGATGTGTTACTGAAAGGAAATATACAGCTAGACAGCTATGCCAATGTGATTCAGAGACCTGTATTTTCTTTGAAATCAAGGTTGTATTTTTTATTAGTTTCAGAGGTAAAAAATAGTGATTCATCAGTTGCATAAAACATCTGGTGCTCATTACATCAAGTGCCCTCCTTAATGCCCATCACCCAATTACCCCTCCCCCCCCACCTCCCCTCCAACAACCCTCAGTTTGTCTCCTAGAGTCCAGTGTCTCTTATGGTTTGCCTCCGTCTCAATTTTCATCTTATTTTATTTTTCCTTCCCTTCCCCTATGTTCATCTGTTTTGTTTCTTATATTCCACATATGAGTGAAATCATACGGTATTTGTCTTTCTCTGACTGACTTATTTCACTTAGCATAATACCCTCTAGTTCCATCCACATTGTTGCAAATGGCAAGATTTCATTCTTTTTGATGGTTGAGCAGTATTCCATTGTGTATATATACCACGTCTTCTTTATCCATTTATCTGTCCATGGACATGTGGGCTTTTTCCATATTTTGGCTATTGTGGACACTGATGCTATAAACATTGGGGTGCAAGTGCCCCTTTGAATCACAATGTTTGTATCTCTTGTATAAATAACTAGTAGTGCAATTGCTGGGTGATAGGGTAGCTCTATTTTTAACTTTTTGAGGAAACTCCATACTGTTTTCCAGAGTGGCTGCACCAGTTTGCATTCCCACCAACAGTGTAAGAGGGTTTCCCTTTAAAATTGAGGGTATTTTTAAAGTTTTTACTGACTATTAAGTTTCAAAAAGTCAGTCTCTGACCAAATGGTGGTTATGTAAACTCTATAGAAAAGGCTATCTTGTCTTCATGAGCTCTTCAGTCTGTAAAAATGACAAATTTAATTGTGTTAAGGTATTTATTTTTATGTTTCTTTAATTTTGAATATTTCCTATTAGAAGGGACATGGTTTCTGACACACGGTCTTCACAGTTGAGCAGGTTATAATCTGATCTCTTCTAGACATTACATGGGAGGCAATTTGGGAGCAGTGGATCAGGCTTCAGATCCATGAAATGGGCTGACCTTGGTTAGATTTGAAATCTGTTCTTGCAGTGTGATCTCAAATAAGATACTAGAGCCCATTCTTTTATAAAGGGGGCTAATATGCACTTCATCAAGTTCTTATGATGATGAAATGAAACGAGGTACCTAAAATACTTCTTGAAACATCTGTTAACTTAGGAAGCAATTTTTTAGTAACAGCTAAATTGTAGTTTAAATAGAAACCAGAGATGTTTGTTTCTGACCTCTCATAACCTGCCCTAAATACTTCCGTTCTCCCCTGTTTCTCTCTTACTAGGTGTGTTGGACCAGAGCAAATGACAACGCAACTCTCTCCTAAAAGAAAATAACTTTTTAATATAATGAATATTCCTCATCAGGTTGTCCTGGGAGGCTTCCAATGACCCTCAATGTCTAGACTTGCAGATAAAGCTGGAGTAACTTTACTCACAGCTCAGATGATGTTATGCTCCTCCTCCCTGCAGACTCTGCAGGGACCCCATGCTGGGAATGGGTTGCCCTCTAGACCTCTGATTCTGAGGAATGCTCATCCAAACAGGTTATATATATTTTTTTTCCATCAGACATTTCTCACTACGAATTTGTTTCTGTTCATATGTGATAATAAAACCTAGAATTGACTCCTCTAAAGCAAGTTCAAGCACGAGTACCTGGACTTGGTGAAATATTGATGATCTCTTCCCCCAAATGGCAGGATTCCCAGTGCAGCAAAGTGGGATGGAGGCAATGGAGAAGAAATCTATCTTTCCCTATGTACCCATATGCTGAGGGCATCAAGGTGAAGGGCTGCTTCTGAGCCATCGAAGGTTATCATGGACAGATTGAGCAATAAAAGCAGCAAGAAATGGTGATAAGAATAGGGGTTTTGGAGCCAGGCAGATGTGATTTGTATTTCTGTTCTGATCTGTACAAGCTCTCTGATCTGAGACTATGAATTGACTTGCTCATAGTTCCAGGTTTAGCATAAACAAACTAGGGACAGTAGCCCTGATTCACAGAATTGATTGGAGGGAAAGATATATTGTGTATAAACTGTACAGCAAAGAGCCTAGCACACTGGGGGTGTTTAATGAGCAGTAGCTGCTATTTCTATGATGTTTTTGATTTGATGAGGAAAGGAAGGGGCTCTGTCACTCCTGACGTCATGCCCACTCTTAGATCAACATCCTCAGTGTGCCATCTAGTTTGATATTGAATAGTTGACCATACTGAGGAAATCCCACACAGTGACTCCCTATTTTCCCTTTACCCTGAGGAAGCCCTAATTTATGCACCACTGATGCCCGCTGGTGATGGTATGTCAGAATGTGACATGTGACAGAAAACAGCCTTCTGTTTCTGAACTTTCTGTCCCTAGAAGGAAGAGAGGCGGACTGGATCTTTAAATGCATCCACTGAATGGGCCTCCCTTTCAAATTTTCCCAGGACATAGGCTTCTGGAAAGGGGAAGATGCTGATGTTCTCAGGAGAAGCTGAAATAGCACAGGTTCAGGAGGTAGGGGATGGTGAGGCCCTCCAGAGAAAGGATCTGAAGATTGTCCATCCCTGTCTGCCCAGTGCTCATCATATATGCACATCTTCTTCCTTTTACTCTATTCTAACTAAACTATTATGGTACTTCCTTCCTTCCCCTATGATCCTCTGCACTATTTCTTATATTCCACATATAAGTGAAGCCATATGATAATTGTCTTTCTCCGATTGATTTATTTCACTTAACATAATCCCCTCCAGTTCCATCCATGTTGATGTAAATAGTGGGTATTCATCGTATCTGATGGTTGAGTAATATTCCTATGTATGTATGTATGTATGTGTATATACACATCTTCTTTATCCATTCATCTGTTAAAGGACATCTTGGCTCCTTCCATAGTTTGGCTATTGTGGACATTGCTGCTATGAACATTGGGGTGCAGGTGCCCCTTCTTTTTACTACATCTGTATCTTTGGGGTAAATACCCAATAGTGCAATTGCTGGGTCATAGGGTAGCTCTATGTTTAACTCCTTGAGGAACCTCCATATTGTTTTCCAGAGTTGCTGTACCAGCTTGCATTTCCACCAATGGTGTAAGAGGGTTCCCCTTTCTCCACATCCTCGCCAACATTGTTGTTCCCTGTCTTGTTAATTTTAGCCATTCTGACTGGTGTAAAGTGGTATCTCATTGTGGCTTTGATTTTGACTCCGGGAAACAAATGAGGGTTGTGGAAAGGGAGGTGGGTGGGGGGATGGGGTGGCTGGGTGGTGGGCATTGAGGAGGGCATGACATGTGATGAGCACTGTGTGTTATACGCAACTGATGAATCATTGAACACTACACCAAGAACTAATGATGTACTATATGTTGGCTAATTGAATTTAAATTGAAAAAAACTAAAAACAAACAAAAAAATAAAATAAACTATTATGGTACTACTTCAAATTGTTTGAATATTTCCATACTGTCCTGATTTTGATCATACTGTTCTCTGCCTACATAATCTTATTTATTGTGGATTCTAAAGCCACACAGACTGAGTCAAAACTCTGGCTCTATCACCTACTTAGCTGTGCAACCTTGGACAAATTATGCACCCTGTTTTTGCCTCAGTTTTCTTATCTGTAAAATAGAAAACATAATGGTACTCCTTGCTACCCATAGTGTGGTCCCAGACCAGCAGCTCAAGCTGACTTGAGTATTTGCTGGAAATATAGAATCTCAGACCTACTGAACCTCAATTTGGATTTTAATAAGATCCCTAGGATATTTATGGACACTATGCACACTAAAGTTTGAGGTGTGTTGATGATGCCTATGTGATGGTATGAGGATTAAGTGAGGTGATAGATGGAAAGCAGTTAGACCTGCCATAAATATTAAGTGCTGAATAAGTATTAGCTATTATTTGTTTTATTCTACATCAAGATATACCTCAAGTGGCAACTTTCTTGTCAAGTTTCCTATGATCTTTCCATTATCCTCTTCTTATTTAATTCGTCTATCTTTTATTTGTGCTCCACAAAAATCTCTGTAGGTACGTCTGATAATTTATTTGCTTGTACCTTTCTCTGTCAAACTCAGAGATCTTTAGGGGTATAGAAGTGCCCTCTGAGCCCAGGACAGTGCCAGAAGAGACCTTTAATAAATGTCAGTTGAATAAATGATATACACACATGATCTCCCAACAACAATAGACAGTAACAGTACTAAGTAGTACTAGAAAGACCCAAGGATCCTAAGAAATTTCCATAGTGAGGGTGAGATTTAAGTTGTTGTTTGATCAGCATAGCTGTTCAAGAGTTTAAGAGAAAGAAATGGTGAAAATTCTGGGTGCAGGTAATGATGTGGGTGAAACTTAAAAATGGGGGTGCAAGTAACAGGTTCAAAGGAGCAAGAATTGATATGTGGTTCTGGAACAGATCGTACTTTACAGAACTATAAAAGAAAACATAAATTATACACTCACATACTGAAAATCTTGAGTGCCAAGCTAAGAAGTTTGAGAATAGGCAAATTGTGAACATTTTTGAGTTGGAAAGTAACGTACTTAACGTGTCTTTAAAAAAGAAAAAGGGCCACTTGAGTGGCTTAGTTGGTTAAGTGTCTGTCTTCGGCTTGGGTCATGATCTCAGGATCCTGGGATTGAGCCCTGTGTCGGGGTACCTGCTCAGCTGGGAGCCTGCTTCTCCCTCTCCCTCTGCCCTTCCCCTCTGCTCATGCTCTCTCTCAGTCTCTCCCAAATAAATAAAAACTTTAAAAAAATAAAAGAAAAAAGAAAAAGAAAAGCTTATGAATTACATCTACTTCCTAAGTAGCTCTGTGGAGAATGAGGCTGATTTGTTCCCACTGAGACTCAGGTGAGCTTTCTGAAAGAGAATGGCTGGAAGGGGGAGAAGTGGGATGTCTAAGCCGGTGCACACTAGCAAAGCAGAGATTCATTTCGCTGATGGATGCTACCATTTATTGCCAAATCTTGAAGAGCAAACTGCTATCAAGTGCACATGGTCACTTAACGGATTGTTTCAAAGTTTTTTATGTTTTTTAATTCTTGCTTGTCACAGGTGTCATTTTCTAATTTGCAAACACCCTGAAAGTCTATAATTTCCTCTACAAAATTACAGTGAACTATGAGCAACTCAAATGACCATTTTAGGTCCTGAATTCGAGTTGCTGCAAACTAGTTGATTAGTGGTAAATAAACAGCAGGGTTGGACTGATGCAGATGGTGTGTGGTCAGCTGGCCTCACTCACTGGCTTCTTCAGTGACTCTCTTGAAGATTTATTTCAGCTTGGCGCTTCAATAAAGTTCCCGGTGTCTTCAGGCCATTGGTCAGAAGAGTAGTCTACAGAACATGCTGATGAGTTTGCAGATATGTTAAGGATATTTTATGTGGGGATCCTCCAGGGTAAAGTGAAGGCTTTGCTGTGTTTCCATTGGAGCTGAATTTATTGAGAAAGAAGTTCCAAGAACAGCTGATTTGTCCTCAATATTCTGTACTTCCTTTGTGCTGTAGGTAAAACAGGAAAGAGTCAAAGAGGATCAGAAATAAATCAAATCTCTTACAACTAAACTCCTTACGTCTTCATCCTCTTTCCTGATTCTCTTCAGGCTTATACTCTCTGTGGGCAGGTGTGTAGCCTTTTTTTTCCCTCTTATTGTCCAAAAGATGTACAGTCCAGACCTGAATACACAGAAGGAGCTCAGTGAAAACTTACTAAATAGTTGAAGTTCAGAAGTCTCTTTAGTAGGTATTTATGGCTGGATATGCTGATAGTGCTCCTGGTGCTTTATATGAGCAAATGCAGTGGCTGAGGACCTGTATTACATCTTAGATTTCAGGCAGAGTTTCTGCTCATAGCTCCCTGAGTCCCTAAATCTCTGTCCCGGAGACCATGCTTACCGTGCCCATGGAGAGACAGTGTGTAAGTGTGAGATTTTTGAAAGGGAACAGGGTAGCTGAATTACAGTGGTGTTGCTAGAGGGAGTACGGTGAGGTAAAGAATAACACATTATTTTTATCTCCAATGCATTGTAATATCTTGTAAGTAAGAGCTAATATCCATTGTGTACGCATTATATGCCTGCCACTGTGTAGTAACTCACAGGCATTATCTTACTCATTATTTACAAAAACTCTAAGTAGGTATGAATATTTTTCTTGATTTAACATAGGAAGACACTAAAATTGTGTGCAATTATGTAACTCACCTGTATTCAAAGAGGTTAACAGAAATAAATTCTTGTTTTAATTTGTATGATTTCTAGTGAATTTGCACATTTATTATGATATATTTACTGGTCATTTTTTTCTGATGAATGATCTCTAGGGGCTTGTAAAGTTCACATTTTATGATTAATGAGACATTTGCTTTTGAACTTTTCTGGATATTGATTTTTTGTTTTGTTTTGGAGATTGATTTTTGAGAGTGACCATACATTTAATGGCAAATCAAAATTTTATTTGCAAACCTAAAGTTGTTTTATCCATCACAGATAAAGAACACAGAGATAAGACTTTGTTGGAGACAGATCAAATATGTACCTGACTTTTTGGTGAAGAGGTATATATGAGAGTCCAGGGAGAAAGGCTGATTGGGAAGAGAAGTAGGAATTTGTGTCAGTAGAAGGAAGTAGGGGGTTTAAAACCAGAAAGCAATACTCATTACATGCTCTATCCTTTCAGACAACACCTACAGATCGTCTATATGGAGGGTGAAGAGAGAGCCTTTGTCATAGACTGTGAACTATGTAATTGAGAAGGGGAAGTGTAGGAATGGCTGTCAGGAGTTCTGGATTTATTCTGCTTTTGACAATCTTAAGGGCTTTAGATAAACCATTTAAATTTCCTGCATGATAGGCTTTGTCCTAGCAAATATCCTCTAAAAATATGAGTTATTATTGGCCTTGATTTAAAAGAAATATCAGCCCTCAAGGTGGAATAGAGAAATAATGCATGGTATAATGCTACTATTTCTTTTTTTTTTAATAGATCATTATTAATTCTCACAGGATGCATGAATTTTTAATCTATAATTTACATAAGTAGAAAAGTTATCAATTTATTAAGCTCATTTAAAAAGCAAATATCATCCATATATTTAATGTAAGTGAATATCAGCCCAATGTCACCAAAATTGAATAGGGAATAGAAGAATAGAAAAGCACTTTTCCTTTTTCTGAAAAGGTCTGATGCCAAGATAACCTAGTTTGTTTTTCCAAACATGGCAGATCAAAAAGAGTATAGAATTTGTTAGAAACAGATGTTCTCCGAAACAATGACATCTGAAGGTTTATTTCTTTGAAGGAGGCAAAATGCCGAAAGAAACAATCAATTCAAAAATTATATCTGGAAATTTAAAAATGACATCGTTTACCAAAAACATAAAAAAGTAAATAGAAAAAAAACCTAATGAAAGATGTACAGAACCTCTATACTCAAAGTATGGTGGAGTACTACTCAAAGTATGGTTCTACTCGAAGTATATGGTTCACGAAGGAGAGCCAGTCCATGGCTTTGTTTCTTACTTGTCAGCAATGAGTTTTGTGCAGAAAGTAAGTGTTTAGAAACTTTTGTAGTTATTTCACATTTCTGCAGCATGCATCCAAGCCTATGATCCATGGATCTGATTCATCAAAAAGTGTGTAACCCAGTTTGTGTATTGTTGAGCTTACTTGATAAGCCACATGGGGTACAAGCTAGGACTTAGTAATGCATAGCAGTCATGCATATATGGACCTGCACTGGGTATAAAACAAAACTGGTTCAAATTAAGAGGACCTAAATAAGAGCAGTGATAAACTATGCTCATGGACTGGAAGACTCAGTATTTTGAAGATGTCTGTTTTCCCTCAGATTAATGTATAAAGTCAGTGTAATCTAGGTGAGGTCTTGGCAGATTATTATTATTTGTGTGTGTGTGTGGGGGAGTGGGGAGGGAGAGAAAATGACAAGCTGAATCTTAATTGATATGGGCTAAAAGATAACCAAAGCAATATAAAAGAAGAAAGATAAAGCTTGGAAAATTAAAGTACCAGCTACCGATACCTAGTGTAAAGATATAATAATTAATACAGAGTGATACTAAGGCAAGAAAGAAAATCTAGCAACAGGACAGACTAAATAGTCCAGAAACAGATCCTCTACATTCATGGTCACCTATTAACAAAAATGATGCTGCAATGCAGTGGGGGAAGATAGTTTTTTCAATAAATAATGCTGAGTCAACTGATTTCAAGGGGAAAGAAAATTACCTGGGCCCTTACTTCAAACCACACACACATAAATGAATTCTAGATCAATTGTAGATGTAAATGTAGAAGTCAAAACCATAAAGCTTTCAGATGAAAACATAGGCAAATATTTGTATAACCTTGAGATAAATATTTCCTAAATAGGACACAAACAAAAGAAAAACTTGATGAAGTTATCTATCTTAAAATTAAGGGCTTTTTTCTTCACAAAAAAACCATTAATAGAGTGCAAAAGCAATGGGAGACAACAGAATTGGAAACAACATTTACTGTACGTATATTCAACAAAAGACCCATATCTTGAATCGATATATATATAATCTAGAAATCAATAAGAAAATCAGTCTAATTGAAAAATGGGCAAATAACTAAAATGGATACTCCACAAAGGAGGATATTTAAATGGCCAACAAACAAATGAAAAAGTGCTTAACTTCATTAGTCAGCATGAAAATGCAAATTTAAGTTGTAAAATGGCAAGTGTTGGCAAGTATTTGGAGAAACTGAACTTTCATATATCACTGGTGAGAGTGTGATGCTAACAAATTATTAGACAAATTATAAGCTAAATCTATACTTACCCTATAAACAAGAAATTTTACGTATTCTACTAGAAGACATATACTAGAATGCTTATAGCTACATTAGCCCCACATTGGAAATCATCCAGTGCCCATCAAGAGTAGAGCAAAAAAATAAAATAAAATAAACAATAGCATATCTACACAGGGGAATATTGATACAACAGTGAAGACAACTCATCTACAACCACACCCAATCACATAGAAGGATCTCACACATAGAGTTCTGAATTAAATGAATCAAACACAAATGAACACATAACGCGTTATTATTTCAACAAAAACAGGCACTAGTAATATAGGCTTTCTAAAGCCTACTTAGTGGTTACTTTTAAGAGAAAGTAATGCCGGCACTGGGGTATGAGGAAAACTCCTAGGGTGCTGGGAACTGTGTTTCTTGATGTGGTTACATGAGTTCAGTTTGAGAATGTTCACTGATCTATGCTCTTTTGTCTCTGTATATTTTATGTCAGGCAATTGACCAAGCTAAATAAACACAAACACACAGAGAAAGAAAGAGAAGAAGGGAGGGAGGGAGGTTTCAAATGAAGAGTTAGAGCAGCTTGGAGGAAACAGATAAGAAGTCACGTCAGATTTCCAATTCTGAAGCTCCCCTCAAGTTGTGTTAGCACTCTGAGTTCACTGAAAGTGCTGTAAGGGTCCTGTCCCCTTTATTTATTATTATTATAATTTTTGAGACAGAGAGAGCATGAGAAGCGCGGGGAGGGGGGGCGCAGAGGGAAAAGGAGAGAGAATCTTAAGCAGATTCCTTGCTCAGTGCCGAGCTTCATCTCACGACCCTGAGATCATGACCTGAGCTGAAATCAGGAGTCGGATACTTAGCCAACTGAGCCACCCAGTTGCCCAGGGTCATGTCCCCTTTAAAAAGAGAGGTCTAGCCTGGTGATGGGTATTAAGGAGGGCACATACTGCATGGAGCACTGGGTGTTATACAAAAACAATGAATCGTGGATCACTACTCAAAAACTAATGATGTATTGTATGGTGACTAACATAACATAATAAAATTAAATTAAATTTAAAAAAAAGAGAGGTTTAAAATGTTAGAGTCTCCAGTGAACCAACTATATTTTCAAATATAAATCCAGTACATATACCTAGCAATATACAAGAAAAAACAGCAGGGACTAACTGTCAAATATATGGAACATAAAATGGTTCAGTAACTCTGGAATTCCCAGCTTGAATCTTTTTCATCCAAGAAAATACACTGTGTCTCAGGCTAAGGAAACACTGGAGGTACCACCGTGGAGGGGTTATTATAAGCAGGGGTGGCAGAATCTAACAGGATCGTTGATAGCCCAAATCGAGGCACCACATGTGAAGCCAAATACTCTAAAACAGGAGTTATTTTTGGTCTGATTTAAAATGAATATTATTCTCAGTTTTCCAGCTGAAATAAATGGGAAATGTGCAGTCTAATGCTGATACCTAAAAGTAATAAACATGTTAATTTAGTTTAGAATAGGTACTGGGATTATACTTCATTATATCTAAAAATAAGGACTTTTAGAGTCTTAAAAAAACAAGTCAGTGGATGGGCCAGGCTGATGGACAGAGTCCTGCAGCTTAATAAATTACAGATGATGAGAACTTGCTTTGCTCTGAGTTAGGAGGTGGGTGGAGGCAGTCTATTTGAAGATTTCTGCTTCCACCTCATGTTCTTTGGAGTACTTCTCTTGGGTCGATCAGATTTAATATTACTCTTTTGTTAGATATCCCCTTCCCATGAAATAATGCCACATATTAGTTGCACATTTTTTTTTCTTGGATGGATATGCATTAATACCACTGACCTTTATAATATTTTTTATTCATTAATTCAGTTATTTGTTCATATTTTGGTTACTTAATAATTTATTCAGTGATTGCATGTTGACTAATTATAATGTATTGGGGGCTATGGGAGATAAAGAGATAAGTAAGAAGCAGTCCTTGTCTTCAAAGAGAATGGATACTAATACAAATTTCATAAATATTAAAAAAAGTAATATAAGAGTAGAATACAGTAAGATAAAGTAAAAGACTGGTAATGGAGAGAAAGAAAGGCTTCCTTTCAGAGAGGTTAAGCAAGGATTTTCAGAAGTGATAGTCTTTGAACTGGACCATAAAAAGGAAAAAAAAAATGTGGACAAAGGAGTTGAAATGAAGTAGGTCCCAATTAGAGGAAAGAAAATGAGCAAAGTACAGGGGTAGGGAAGTGTGAGTGTATATTAGGAGTAGCAAGTCATCAAGTTTGCTGGTGCACGGGCTGTAAAAGACAGAGTAATAAGCAGGAAAGGAAGGACAATGTGGTAGTGGAATGTCTAAATTCAATGGAGAACACTAGACTTGAGGACTGGGGAGCCACTAAAGACTTTGGACTGAGGAGAGAGGGAGACTGGTTAGAAATGTTCCCACCATTAGAATGCAAATTGCACAAAGGCGGGATCTGCAGTGTCCCTAGTACCTTCCACAGTAAGTTTATAGTTGGCATTCAATATATATTTGTAGAATATTATATTGAATGTTCTTTTTTTTTAAAGATTTTATTTATTTATTTGACAGAGAAAGAGAGAGAGAGTTCACAAGCAGGGGGAGAGGCAGAGGAAGAGGGAGAAGCAGACTTCCTGCAGAGCAGGGAGCCCAATGTGGGGCTCGATCCTAGGACCCTGGGATCATAACCAGAGCTGAAGGCAGCCGCTTAACCAACTGAGCCACCCAGGCGCCCTATATTGAATGTTCTTAAAGAATACTGTAGAAGATACTCCTGACACTTCCATTCATTTTAACTGTTCGTTCTGAATACATAATACATGCAAGTTTCAGGAAATCCAAAATGTTTAGAAGAAAATATATTGAAAACTAAGTTTCTCCTCTAGACTCCCACATCTGTCTCTCCACCATTCAGTTCCCCTCCAAGAAGCAATCATTGTTACTCCTTTCTTGTAAATACATCAAGAGACTGTGTGTCTATGTCTGTGTATATCTACTTTTATATACATAATTTCTACTTTTTATACAAATGAAGACATTCCATGTGCAAGATTCTTCAGGGTACTTTTACATTTATATGTCAATGATTATTTCTCATCAGGACATAGAGAACTGCCTCATTCTTTTTAAACTACTGCCTATTATTTGAATAAAGGAAATGTAATTTAAACAACCTCTCAAGATAGACATTTTCAATATTTCCCTAGTTTAAAAATATAAGTGGTATACAGGATGGATCTAGTGTAGTGTTTTTCTTTTTTTAAAAAAGATTTTATTTATTTATTTGTCTCAGAGAGAGAGAGAGCACAAGCAGGGGGAGCAGCAGGCAGAGGGAGAAGCAGACTCCCCACTGAGCAGGGAGCCTGATGCGGGGCATGATCCCAGGACCCTGGGATCATGACCTGAACCAAAGGCAGACCCTTAACCGACTGAGCCACCCAGGCATCCCTAGTATAGTGTTTTTCTTCAAAAGATATTACGAAACATTTAAATATAAGAAAAAGTATAAAAAATAATTCAGCAAGAATCTTTGTGCCCTCCAGCAGAGTAATATAATATTAACAATATAGTTTAACACTTTGTCTAGCCCTCTCTATTACATACCTGCCCCTCTATTCATTGCACGTTGGTATTATTATTACTGAGTCATTCTACCTGTATTTCAGAGCCATTTACACTTTTCCTTTTCAATAGACTTTCTGTTCATAACCTTTGCCCACTTTATATTATATTGTTGGTATCTTATTGATGGACAGGAACTCTTTATATATTAGTGAAATGGCCTTTGTGCGTGGACAGACAGAGGAGAATGTTGGTGGGTAACCCTGTCAGTTCTCTCTTGGTTGCCTGATCATGAGTTAGCAGCTCCTCCTTTGCCTAGTAGCATGGGCTTGATTCAGCAGTAACTGTCCACAAGGTCGTGAGGTAGAACTAGCTGGCAGACCCAGCAGCAATACGCGACTCTGCTAAACAGCTGTACCCGAGCTCAGACTCTCCTTCCTTGAACTTGCAGGACTGCCTGGTACTTTCCGTATAGGATAGGACAGGAGTGAGGAAGCAACGCCGCTCTCCTCAGCACAGCCCCAAAGAGGATCTGTTTGCGCCGGACCCAAGCATACATCCTTCCAGTTCTGGAGAGAACAGGAGTTATGCAACTTACTGACCCTCTCGCCTATGGATCTCCAAAGATGCACAAAGTGCTTGCCCTGAGCCTTTTGCACAAGAAACTGTGATGTGGCTTGCACTTGCTTTCTCTCCCAGTTTACCATTTGTCCTTTCACTTTGTCTTTTGCCTTGAAAACTGTCCTGGACTTTTTGTGCTCATTGGGTTTCAAGAATGATTTATTAAAATCTATGTGATTATGTTGACAAGTAAAAAGGTAGTTTTCTTCTAAACTTAAAAGAACTTCTTGCATTTTTCCATACATGATATATGATTATTATTTCAGTCCCAGGTCTCCAGATATACAATTTAGTCCACTGATGTCCTATTAAGCAACTTAATATCTAGTACTATTCCATAGAGAAATGTAATTTTCCTTTTATTACTCAAATATGGGCTGATAAATTCTCTTTCTAATGGGAAGAAGCATATGTATTAAATCGGTTGGACGATACAGAATAATGTGTACTTTAGGTTAATTATTTATGTGGTGTAACATTCTCTCTTTTTAAAAAGTGTTTTGTTATTTAAACTTATGCCCAAACAGAAAGAACACAATAAGCTTCCACAAACTTATCATCCATCTACAACAACCAACAATTCATGGCCACTCTATTCCATCTTTACTTCCAGCCTACCCTACCACCCACTACTTCACCACTGGGTCAGCTACTCAGTCCTCTGTGTTGTAGGTTCTCAGACTTGTATTATGCTTAAACAGCCTTTTCTCAGACTTGTATTATGCTTAAAGAGGCCAAAGTTATTAAAAAATGATGATCTATGTTTCTTTCTACTACTTTTTTAGTTTTATTTTTCAAATTTAGATAGTTGTCCAAATTATTTGTGGGATTTATTTTGGTCTAATGTGTCCTACTTATTTTTTCCAGATTGCTTTTTAATTGTTCCAGTTTAAATTTATTTAAACAACCATTTCTTCAATAACCCATCTTTTCAGTAGTAACTTGAAATGTCAAATTGATTCTATAGTAAATGCCCATTTGTAATAGGAATTTTTTGTGTGTATTCTGGTATAGCCTATTGATCAGCTAATATGCAATATTAATTGCAATTTTTAAATGTTTTTTCATCAATATTCATAAGCAGTTTTTTCTTTAGTTTTCTTTTTATATCATCTGACAGAATTTGGTATTAATATTGTGCTACATTTGTAAAATGAACTTGAAAGATTTTCCTTTTTTTGTTGCTGTGAAAAAGTTTAAATAGTATTGGAGATACTCACTTTTATTTTATTATTTTTTTAATTTAAATTTTACTTAGTTACCATACAGTGCAGTATTGGTTTCTGGAATAGAATTTAGTGATTCATCACTTACATACATCACCTAGTGCTTAACACGACCTAGTGCCCTCCTTAATCCCATCTCCCATCTAGCCTATCCTCACCCACCTCCCTCCATCAACTCTGTTTGTTCTCTATCTTTAAGAGTCTCTTACAGTATGTTTCCCTCTCTCTTCTCCTGCCTTCCCATATGCTATCTGTTTTCTTTCTTTCTTTTTTTCTTAATATTTTATTTATCCATTTTAGAGAGAGAGGGAGCTTGAGAGGGGGAGGCAGAGGGAGAGAACCTCAAGCAAATTCTGCTCTGAGAACAGAGCCTGCTGTGGGGCTCGATCTGACAACCCTGAGATCATGACCCAAGCTGAAATCAAGAGGTGGACACTTAACCCACTGAGCCACCCAGGCACCCATCATCTGTTTTCTTTCTTAAATTCCACATATGAGTGAGATCATATGATAATGGTCTTTCTTTGACTGACTTATTTCACTTAGCATAATACATTCTAGCTCTATGCATGTTATTGCAAATGGCAAGATTTCATTCTTTCTGATGGCTGAGTAAGGGTCCACTGTATATATATACCACGTCTTCTTTATACATTCATCAGTCATCGGACATTTGGGCTCTTTCCATAGTTTGGATATTGTTGATGCTGCTATGAACATCAGGGTGTATGTACCCCTTCAAATCTGTATTTTTGTATCCTCTGGGTGAATACTTCGTAGTGCAATTGCTGGATCATAGGGTAGTTCTATTTTTAACTTTTTGAGGAACCTCCATACTGTTTTCCAGAGTGGCTGCACCGGTTTGCATTCCCACCAACAGTGTAAGAGGGTTCCCCTTTCTCCGAATCCTCGCCAATGCCTGTTGTTTCTTGTGTTGTTAATTTTAGCCAGAAATATTTACTTTTAAAGTTTGGACACATTTTCTTTGTGAAATCATCTGGATCTAGTATTTTGGTGGATATATCTTTGATAACTTTCTCTATTTCTTGTGATAATGGATTGGTTTGGATTTACTATCTCATCTGAAGCCAGTTTTCATATTTCATATTTCATTAAAAAGTTCTAGTTTTTAGATTCTTCTTTTTTTTTCTTTTTCTCTGTGATCCAAGTCTAGGGAGTAGGAATAGGTACTTATCCTGACCCTGTGAGCATTTGAGCGTCAGGCATTATTCACTGTGATCCTTTCAGATGACTTCATCCCCAACTTCAGGAAGTTTCTCACATGCCTGCACTGATCAGTATTTGGCAGGATACTGGGAGGGTATTTTGCAGATCTACAGAGTCCTTTGTCTGTGCTGCTCTCTCCTCTCTGGTACTCTATGAAGACAGCTCTAGCCACCATGGTTCCCCCAAAGTGTTGGCTCCATCTCCTCAACTCAAGAGGAGATTTTGGCAAAGCCTCAGAGGGCTTTGCCTGGATTCCTGCTCCATGATCCATGGTCTGACACTCAAGGCAGTAAGCTGGGCAATTGTAGGGCTCACAATTTTATTTCCCATCTCCCATTGATCACTGTCCTTCATTGCCTTCAATCTGTGTATGTCTTTTATTTCTAAAAACATATTTAGATTTATATATTGGGGGTTTTGTGTCACTGTTTATTTCTCTTCTTTGGGTATATTAATATTTTTGGAGTCTATTAATAGACATGGTTTGAATGACTCTTTCCTTTTAGTACATCTATCATTTCTTTCTGTTTGTAAAAATCTCATGTTGTTTATATTCATCATTTCTGTTCTTATGCCTCATTCCTTATGTTTGGCCTTGTCATCTCCATTTTGGGTTGCTCCCAGTTACTTACATGATTATTTACCCTGGGCCCAGTCAGCTCGTGATTAGTCACTTTCTGTTGTCATGTAATACATTCCCTAGGTTCATATACCTCTGATTGTGTTCTCATACTATGGTCCTGATTGTTTCATAATATTTCTTTAAGCCATGGGGATATATTCAGTTACAATTTTCACTGTGTCACAATATATTTTCTATTGGGTGTTTTTCATCTCATATTTTTTTCCTATTCTCTTTTTCCTTTTATCTCACCTTATCATTGCATTGATTTTACTAATGTAAATAGCAATTGTTATTACTATTCCTTGTTGACCGAAGATATTTTTTCTGGATAGCTGGTTTTAGTAACACATATGGAGGAAGAAGCAGAGTCTGTTCAGGTGAGACTTCTCTTTATGACCCATAGGTGTCTCTAAGTGATGCCTTTAATCCCTTACTGCTCTTTAGCCATCCAAGACTGGCACCACAGGGCCATTAACAATACAGTCTTTTACCTCTTGTTTTCTTCAACATCAGACTATATTCTGGATTGTAGCCTTTATTTCTAGTTATGGTGTTAAAAAATAACCACATAACTTCAAAGAATATGAAAATCTGAACTCATTTCAAAGAATACCTTTCTTGGTGTTCCATTAGAATAGATTGTTTTGATGATGGTTTCTGAAGCTCTTCGTCCTCTAGGAAGCAGAGCATATGATGATGTTGACCTCAACCATGAAACTGAAGGGGGATCACCAGTAGTTTTGGTCCAGGACATCATCAGTCTGGAAACCAGTTTTATTCCCACTCCTGCTTCTGATTATTGCTTAAAACGCCATGTTTAATAAAAATTGCTTTGTTTCTGCCTATTCACAAAGCATTATCTGAGCTGCCAGGCATAGAAATGTCTACCCCCTCCTGCACCAGTTGGCAAAATGGGAAAACTAATGTGAATGTGCTGGAAGTGTTGAGTCAAAGCCTGTCATTTCTGCCTTCCACCTTCTCAGTGGTTGGGCCGCAGCTTGCCTCTCAGTGCCCTGATAAGACCTCATTCTCAGCTCCAGTTCACATGACCTTCTGACTGCAGAGGCTGGGTCTGCCCAGTTGGAGTCATCGTCCACAGACTTGGATTCAATGTCAGGCTGGTGCTATTATAGACAGGAAGTCTCACGGTTGCTTCCGTATATTTTGCTTCCCTAAGAAATCGAATTCAACAGCAAAAATAATTTTGTTTTTTCCAAAATATTTCACATTACTGTCTTGTTTGAGGACTCAGGGATTCTTGACCACACAGCATGGTGATTCTGAAAGTTCCTCCCTTCTTCCCTTCTTTCTTTTCTTTCTTTCTTCCTTCCTTCTTTCCTTCCTTTCTTCCTGCTTGCCTGCCTATCTTTGTCCCTTCCTCTTCTTTGCACACATTGTGGTGTTCAAATATTTGAAAATGGCATATAGATGATGCTACATAAACACCACAATTTAAAATATAGCCAGCAGCAGTGAGAGACATATAGTTGACAAATATTCAGAGCCATCCCAGGGCTGTGGGGCATGATGGCAGCACCTGTAAGGGGCACTCCTTTGTGACTGGTGAAAAAGTTACGTGTCTCTCTCAGCTTTTATATCTTTGACCAGATGTTTAAATGATTCTCTCATTCGGTGACCCTGGGTAGGGCTGCATGAAGGGCAGGAATGGAAATCTGAATAGGCTCTTTCAGACTTAACTTTACCGTGCAGACACAGACATAAAATAATAAAGTGGAAGCATAGAAAAAAAAAAAAGGCATAAAATTTAATTATCTTCTTCTGCTTTCCTTTCTTCCCTCCTGTCCCTTCCCCGGGGTCTGTACTCAGTCGGGTCTAAAGTAATGGCCCCATCCTCACTACTTCTTTTTACAGTCCTTCATACTTACCTTTAAAGAGACTTGGAAAATGCCTTTTGTCCCTCCTGGCACTTAACAAAGTCACGCTGAGCAAGCCAGCTCCCCAGGGTGAGGGCCTGTCAACACTTCCTATCAGCAACTAGCTTCCATACACTTTGGCAGTCAGACACGTGCCCATGAAACACAGTTCTTTCTCTGCTGAATCAGGACATGTAAATGAAGGAGCTGGGCAACTAGACTGGAACAGGTGGTAGGTTCTTTGTTAATGAAGAGGGGCTCTACACCGTGGATGGCTCTGTGTTAGAGTTGGGGCTGGATAAACAAATGAGTATGTGAAGTACTGATTAGCTCCTTTGGCCTACTCAGGGGCCGGGCTAATCAGCAAAGAATCAGACTGTGAGACATAAAAGAAAAAAGTAGGAAGTAGAGTTTTAAAAAAATGCTTTCTGAGACACTAAACCATTCTTGGTTTCTGAAAATACAGTATAATTATAGTGCAATAGAACAGGAAGCAATTTCAGAAATCAACCTGTCCAGGCATTTAACAGATAGATGTATTGAGGCAAAGAGAGAAGAATGGTCCTCCCAAGGTATGCATTTTGTGGATGGGATCCTTAATCTGGGAGGGCATAGTACAGAGTTTTTCATCCTCAACATTATCACAGTTGCACTGAGTCTTGGAAGGCTCTCTTGTGTACTGTAAGCTGTTTAGCAGAATTCCTAACCTCTACTCTTTGAATGCCTATTAGCCACCCCTCCAAAGACACAACGACCAAAAATATCTCCAAACATCATCAAAATCCTGTAGGGGCACATCACCCCCAGTGGAGAACCACTGGTCTAAAATTGTCTGATGCTGTCCCTGTCTTTGGGGAAAGAGTCTGTGTAGGCCCTCTGTATTTGGTGCTAGATTAGAACGTTTCTATACTTCTCAAGCAGACTTTCATCAGGAAATAGACAGCTGGCAGGGCTCAAAAGAGAGAGGGAGATCATAATGGTGGTCAAGAAAAGTGTCAAATCGGAGTTCAAGCTGTTGTTCATCCCATTTCTCTGTAAAGGCTAGGCTACTTCCCCAAGACAAATCATAAGCATGGTGCTACATGTATGACTTGTCCCTTTTCTGCTATTAACTCACCACCACTCTGGGTATCTGTTTTCTTCTTGTTAAATAAGAATATTTGGAGGATAAGTTTTCCACATCTCACCCCGCTTTGTTAGTGCTACTCATTCATGTTCTAAAAGTAAAAAGCCCCGTAGAGGCTCCCAAATCAAGAGAGAAAAAAAAAACTGTTCTCCCAAACCCTCATAGAAGTCCCAAGCTCCAAGAACTTTCCAACCTCTTAATTAAGCACATTTTCCTAAGCAAGTTTTAGGTTTGATTTCTGGCAGCTCAGCTGAACCTGCCAAGTGTCAGAGTAGTTGATTAAAATAAGCAAAAAATGAAAGTAAAAATTAAGGCTTTAATCACTGTCACAGGATAAGGAAGAGGCTAAATAGGAGAAAGTGCTGACTCCCTGCTGTTCCATTTTAACCTGTGGCTCAGTATCACCAGGTGGATCAGTGCAGATGTGGAGGTCAGCTCACTGCTAAGGGACCCCCAACCAAAAGCTCCTGTGGTTTTATGGATTCAGTAGCTGGTGGAAAGTGATAGGAGAGGACTGAGAGTGGGAAAGTACTGAGTACTGAATCAGAGTAGAGAAAAATGTCTTCAGGCTTGCCCTACTGCCATAAGAAGGCCTTTACAGAGACATCTGAGATAGACCTCAGCTGAAGGGCCCAGTTAAAATGAATTCTGAATAAAGGCACCTGGACTAAGGATACAACCCTGAGTAACAGTGTGACAGGACAAAGAGACCTGAGTCTTCGCAACTCTCCTTAGGCACTGCACCAAGCCTGGTAGGAGGCAAGATGATTCCCCCGTGAAACGTTTGTAATTGCTGATGGTCGGGCTTGAAAAAAATCACACACAGGATTTCTAGGCAAGAAATGGACTCCTCGATATTTCTTAGGTCTGCTGAAAATTCTAGCAGGTACATTGAGTGATTTTCTGTAAGTCTATTCTGATTTTAATATGCAAAATATCTTCCTTGGTTTCTTCAGAGAAACTTGGATACTTCTATTTGTGACTGCTGAAGATTCAATTTGTTATCAGAAAGCAGATGAGAACATATGCCATAAAAAAGAGACATCTGTTATTTTATTCTTTATTCTGTTAATGTGGTGTATCACATTAATTGATTTTCCAATGTTGAACTACCCTTCCATCCCAGAGATAAATCACACTTGGTCATGGTGTATGATTTTTTTTTTAATGTACTGTTGGATTTGGTGTGCTAATGTTCTATTGAGGATTTTTGCATCCATGTTTGTCAAGGATATTGGCCTGCAGTTTCTTTTCTTGTGGTGTCATTTTCTGGCTTTGGTATCAGGGTAGTCCTAGCCTCAAAAACATGTTTGGAAGCATTCTCTACTCTTTACTTTTTGGAAGAGTTTCAGAAGGATTGACATTAATTATTCTTTAAATGTTTGATAGAATTCACCAGTGAAGCCCTCTGGTCCGGGCTTTTCTTTATTGAGAGGTTTTTGATTACTAATTTGATTTCCATACTAGTTATAAGTATGTTCAGACTTTATACTTCTTCTTGACTTAATCTTGGTGGGTTGTATGTTTCTAGGAATTTATCCATTTCTTTAAGGTTACTCAGTTTGTTGACATATAATTGTCCATAATTGTCTCTTGTCTTTTTTATTTCTACAGGATCAGTTGTAATGTCTCTTCTTTCATTTCTGATCTCATTTATTTGAATCTTCTTTTTTCATCTCAATAGATGCAAAAAAGCATTTGACAAAATTTAGCAATCTTTCATGACAAGGAAAAAAAACTCTCAAAGTAAGAATGGAAGGAAATTACCTCAACAAAATAAAGGCCATCTATTAAAACCTCAAGCTAGCATAATACTCAAAGGTGAAAACTAAAAGCTTTTCCTCCAAAAGCAGGAACAAGGCAAGGATACCAACTCTTACCCCCACTTCTATTTAACGTAACACTGGAAGTCTGAGCCAGAGCAGTTAGTTTAGAGAAAGAAATAAAAGGTATCCAAATCAGACAGGAAGAAATAGAATTGTCCTTAATTGCAGATGATATAATCCTATATATAGAAAGCCATAAAGACTCCTCCCATCCAAAAAACTGTCAGAACTAATAAATGAATTCAATTAGGTTGCAGAATACAGACTCAACATATACAAATCATTGTGTCTCTATTACTAATAACAAACTACCTGAAACAGAACTTAGGAAAACAGTCCCATTTATAATAGCAACTGAAAGAATAAAATACCTAGAAATAAACTTAACTAAGGAAGTATACTGAAACCTATAAATGTTGATGAAAGGAATTAAACAAGACACAAACAAATGGAAAGATTTTTATTTGAAGACTTAGTATTGTTAAAATGTGCATACTACCCAAAGCAATCTATAGTTTCAAAGTAATCTCTATCAAAATGTCAGTGGTATTTTTAAAAATTTTTTAAGATTTTATTTATTTATTTGAGAGAGAGAGTGGGCAAGAGAGAGCATGAGCGAGGGGAGGGGCAGAGGGAGAGCGAGAAGCAGACTCCCCACTGAGCAGGGAACCTGATGCATGACTCCATCCCAGGACCCTGGGATCATGACCTGAGCTGAAGGCAGACACTTAACCGACTGAGCCACCCAGGCGCCCACTAGTGGTATTTTTTTTACAGAAATAGGAAAACAATTCTATAATCCATATGGAACCATAAAAGACCTCTAATAGTCATTATCAGTCTTGATAAAGAAAAACAAACCTGGAGGCCTAATACTTTCTATTTTCAAAATATCTTACAAAGCTACCATAATTGAAATATTATTGTACTGGCATAAAGACAGACATATAGGACAATGGAAAAAGAATAGAGCCCAGAAATAAACCCACATGTATATGGTCAACGAATATTCAACAAGAGTGCCAAGAATAGACAATGGGAAAAGGATAGTCTCTAACAAATGGAGCTGGGAAAACTGAATATCCACATACAAAAGAAGGAAATTGAACCCTTAGCTTATACTATACACAAAGATCAACTCAAAATGGATTAAAGACTTTAACTTAAGACCCCAAACTATGAAACTCCTAGAAAAAACATAGGAAAAAAAGCATCATGACATTTGTCTTGGTAACGATTTCGTGGATACAACACTAAAAATGCAGACCACAACAGCAAAAATTAACAAGTGGACTATACCAAAGTAGAAAGCATTTTTCTTAAAATTTGGCCAAGAGATTTGTTGCCATTGTAAAGGGACTTTTTCCTTTTTGACTTCTAAAATGTCATTCTTGAGAATCAAACGATAGAATTTTGCTCTTCATGTCCAACCTAAATGGTATCTCCTTGCTGAGCCTTCGATGATCATCCCACTTAAATAACCCCCCTCTATCTTTGTCTCTTTATGCCCATTTTACAAACCTGCTTTATTTTCATCCCAGTGTTCACTCCATGATATTTTATTGATTTTTGAAAAGCTGTTTATTACCTATTTCCCTCCCATTGGAACATAAGCTCCACGGAAGCTTCTATCTACCTCTGTATTTCTGGTACTCAAAACAATGCCTGGCATAAAATAACTGTTCAAAAATATTTGTTGAATGAAAAATAAATGAATTTGTGTGTATTCATTAGATATAACATCATTTTTATATGATTATATTGACATTCAAGTAGTATTTTTTTAAATTTTATTTTCACTGGCATTTTAAATTTTTTCCTAGGTATATAATCATAATATCTGAAAATATATTTTTGTTTCATAGTATTTTATACTGATCAGTTAGTTTAATTTTCATCTCTGACTCTGTTAGCTAGAAACATCAAAACTATAGGTTATACATGGTGGGTGCAGGAGATCCTTGTCTCATTTCTGATTTTGAAATGGAAGTAGTTTTATTATTTTACTATTTATGCCAATGTTCACTGCTAATATTTGCAAATTGTTGGCCTTTGAGCTAATTTACTTAGCATTTTTTTTAGAAAAGACTGCTAGATTCAAGTGACTTTTCAATATCTACTGACATAATTTTATGGTTATTCTCTCTCTCTCTCTCTTTTTAGTGTAAGGTACTATGTTTATAGATTTCTCTGATGGTAAACCATAATTGTATTCCTGAAATAAATCCTCTTATTTTGATATGTTATTCTTTAATATGCTGTTGGATTTAATTTAAAAAATATTTTGTTTAGAATTGTTACACTTATTTTAAGTTAAACTGAACTAGTTCTTTCTTTCCTTTGTGCTACTTTTATTAGGTTTTGGTAATAAAGTCATACTATCAGCACAAAATGAATTGGGAAGTTATTTTTTTTATCATTTTTTTCCCCTGTGATTCAGGATAGAATAACATTGAAATTAACTGTTCTTTAAAGTTTCAATAAAAGTCAACTCTGAAACTTATGGTTTTATATTATTCTTTCTCATTTCATTTCTTTTTTTTTAAATTTTTATAATTTTTTAAATTATGTTATGTTAGTCACCATACAGTACATCATTAGTTTTTGATGTAGTGTATTGTTTGCATATAACACCCTGTGCTCCATGCAACACATGCCCTCATTTCATTTCTATTCTTCAATTTTTTATTTGTTTTTCTATATAATTCTTGGTGGAAGGACATGCTATGTCTGTTGCTTCTAAACTCCAAATTTCATCATCCTTAGTATTTCCTATTATGCCTCCATAACCTGCACTTGGAAAATACTCTCCAGTCAGTCATTTTCAGTTCTTTATGATATTCTCATATAGATCTATTCCTTGGAATTTGCATTTAAGCTTAGTTTCTCACTAAGACTTTATCCCTTGATAAAAGGCTTTTGGGCTTCAGCAGACATGTCAGAAAGACTTTATTTGGGCATTATTATCCAAAATCAAATAAATGGAACTCATCTCTACTTCTCCTTCCCACGTGTGATGACAGCCAGCAACTTCCTGCTTTCTCAATCTATCCATCAAACTCAGGCTCTCACTCACCAAGTTAAAAAAAAAAATGCTGTGATCTTGCCTGCAAAAGAGATTGAAGTCTCAGTGAGCGAGTGGAGACAGAATATTCCATCTCTAGAGAATTGGTGCACTGAGATTCCTGATGAGATTTTCCAGTCCAGGCTACATCTTCCATTCTCTCTATTAAAGAGGAAGCTGGAGAGACACCATTTTGGTGGAATCCATCTGCCTTCCTGGAGAAAGACAGAGATCATCATTCGGTGTCTTTTGTTAGCTCTGCAGAGTGTAGCAGACCCTGCCAATGCTGTCTGGTGTCCTAAAAAATTAATTTTCTCTTTACCATCCTCCTCGAATTGTGTCATGATCTGGAGATGATAAATTCATCAACAATGACATGGAATAAATAAGTCTGAGATGATTATCATTAGAGTTTCTTCTCAGAAAAGGAGCTTTGGAGTTATTGCCTTCATTATTTCAAGGAATTGCAAACCCTAGCATCTCTTTGCTGTGGCAGGGGGAAAGGGGAGTGAGAATATTCTCAGATATTGCTCTGCCCAGCCTCAGGGTCACTTTCCCATTTCCAGCATCCCCAAATTGAGTTATCATACTCTGTTCCTTTGAGAGGGAAGATGGCAGGAGTAAGGCTCACCTTTCGTCACACACAACTTCCCCTGGAAATGGGGAAAAAAGAATGATGCACAGGGCATCAGTCCTGGCTTATATCCCTAGGAATGTTCTCCTGCTCAGAAGTGAGGGAGAAGTCTTCAAGCATCCAGACAAATCCAAAGGACTTTTACCCCTCAGGACATACGGTGTCTGCTTTGCAAGCTACATGTGAGTCCTCTTCCCTCTCCTCACTTTCTCTCCTCCTCACATCCTCTGTGCCCTCCCCAAAGCCAGGCCCAGTCTGTCAAATTAAGCAACAGATATCCCTTAAGAAAACATACCTCAGAGATATAAGAGAGAAGTCACCAGTTAACATGAAGTTCTGAGCCCATGTGAACCATGACTACACACCAATACTTCAGATTGCAATCCAACACTATGAGCTTCACTCCAACTTTGATTTTTTTCCCATCCTTCCCTCATTATCCCCAATATATCTACTTATTTGCTCCCTCTCCCTACATGTAATCAATCTCCTCAACCCACTGGGCTTCTGCCTCAATGGCTGCCTCCTCATTTGGTCCAAATGCCACCTCCCCACCATCTCGCTTGACCTTCTTCTAACTTGGCCCTGAATCCCACAGGCATGTGGCCTCCCTCAGCTGTCTGCTGGCCAGGGTCCAAGCCCTGTTGGGCCACTGCATTGCTCCTTGCTCAGCCTCGGGGGACTCTATCATACCTAAAGTCTGTAACACCATAAAACCAACATAAACACCTGCCCCTCTTAATATTATCAAGACTAAAGATCTTGATTTCTAAAAACTTATCCCCATAGTCTTTACTATTGCTTTTATTTGAGATTTTATCTATTGCTTCAGAGAGTAAAAGTTGTGATTTACCCACCAATTTAATAAATATTCTATTTTATTACTTTAATTTCCACAATGTGATCATATATATATACACATTGAAGCCCAAATTTAGCTAGAATTTATTTGGTTTTGCAAACTAAGTTTTGAATCAGAACTGTTTTATTGGTTTGTTCTTTAATGCCACTTATTGAATTACCCTGTCCTATATTTTTTAGAGAGAATATTCAGCTTATATAAAGTTAGTGTAGAGAATTGGTTCTCTTTATAGATTCTCTCTTCTGTTGAATCTACTTATATTTCTATTTTTACCATCACCAAATCCTGATTTATTGTCCTTTTATCTGAGCTTTTAATTCTTTAACATTAATTTCCTAAGTGTATTTTTATAGTTTTTATTGAATATTTAAAGTACTGTGATATTAAGGTAAAATTGGCATACTGATAAGTACTTTGCATTAAAATAAATAATATATTCTATTTCCCATTCAGTAACAGGATTTTCTCTCCATTTGTTCAAATGGTCTTGTGAATAGTATAATATGAGACTATAGTTTCCTGCCTAAAGTTTCCAGATCTCTTTCCTTGAGTTCATTCCTAAGTATTTTATAATTTCCTTTCTTTGTTATTTCTTGTTAAAAATGAAATCTCTGTTACATGTGTCCTTCCAATTTTTAAAAGATTTATTTATGTATTTTAGGGAGAAAGAGAGCACAAGTGTGGGGAGGGGCAGAGGGAGAGAGAGAGAAACTTTAGCAGAGTCTGTGCTGATGTGGAACCTGTTGCTGGGCTTGCTCTCACGACCCTAAGATCACCACCTAAGCCAAAACCGAGAGTCGGACACTTAACCAACTGTACCACCCAGGGTCCCCTCCTTCCCATTCAAGTTCTAGCATCATCTCTAATTGAGAGTGAATGTGTTGCTTTTTTTTTATTTCAAGTTTTTATTTAAATTCTAGATAGTTAACATATATGGTAAAATTGGTTTCAAGTGTAGAATTTAGTGATTCATCACTTACATATAACACCTAGTGCTCATCACAACAACTGCCCTCCTTAATCCCTATCACCCATCTAGCCCATACCCTACCAACCTCCCTCCATCAACCCTCAGTTGTTCTCTATAGTTAAAAGTCTCTTATGGTTTGTTTCCCCCCCTTCTCCTTTTTCCCCCTTCCCCTATGTTCATCAGTTTTGTTTCTTAAATTCCACATATGAGTGAAATTATATGTTATTTATCTTTCTCTGACTGAGTTATTTTGCTTAGCATAATACAGTCTAGCTTCATCCACATCATTTCAAACAACAACATTTCATTCTTTTTGATGGCTGAGTAATATTCCACTGTATGCATGTATGCCACATCTTCTTTGTCCATTCATCAGTCAATAGACATTTGGGCTCTTTCCATAGTTTGGCTATTGTTGATAATGCTGCTATAAACATTGGGGTGTCTGTGCCCCTTCAAATCAGCATTTTTGTATCTTCTGGGTAAATACCCAGTAGTGCAATTGCTGGGTCTTAGAGTAATTCTATTTTTAACTTTTTGATGAACCTCCATGCTGTTTTCTAGAGTGGCTGCACCAGTTTGCATTCCTACGAACAGTGTAAGAGGATGCCCCTTTCTCTGCATCCTTGCCAACATCTATTGTTTCCTGTTTTGTTAATTTTAGCCATTCTGACAGGTGTAAGGTAGTACCTTGTGGTGGTTTTGGTTTGTATTTCCCTGATGATGAGTAATATTGAGCATCTTTTCATGTGTCTATTAGCTACCTGCATATGATCCTCTCAATAGCTGCAGAAAAAAACATTTGACAAAATATAACATCCATTCTTTTTTTAATTTAAATTCAATTCGCCAACATACAGTACATCATTAGTTTCAGATGTAGTGTTCAATAATTCGTCAGTTACATATAACACCCAGTGCTCATAGCAGCATCCATTCTTAATAAAAACTCTCAACAAAGTAGGGGTAAATGGAATATACCTCAACATCATAAAGGTTATATATGAAAGACCCACAGCTAATATCCTCAATGGGGAAAAAGTGAGAGATTTTCCTCTATAGTCAGGAACAAGATAGGGATGTCTACTCTCGCCACTGTTATTTAACATAGTACTGGAACACCTAGCCTCAGCAATCAGACAACAAATGAAATAAAGGGCATCCAAATTGGCAAGGAAGAGTCAAACTTTCTGTATTCACATATGACATGATACTTTATGTAGAAAACCCAAAAGATTCCACCAAAAACTTACTAGAACTGATACACAAATTCAGCAAAGTTGCAGGATATAAAAACCAACATACAGAAATCTATTGCCTTTCTATACACCAATAATGAAGCAGCAGAAAGAGAAATCAAGGAATCAATCCCATTTACAATTGTATGAAAACCCATAAGATACTTAGGAATAAACCTAACCAAAGAAGTAAAAGATCTGTAGAACACTTATGAAAGAAATTGAAGAGGACACAAAGAAATGGAAAAAAACACCCCATGCTCTTGGTTTGGAAGAACAAATATTGTTAAAATACCTGTATTACCCAAAGCAATCTACACATTTAATGCAATCCCTATCAAAATACCACCAGCATTTATCCCAGAACTAAAATAAACAATCCTAAAACTTGTCTGGAACCACAAAAGACCCCAAATAGCTGAAGAAATCTTCAAAAAGTAAAGCAAAGCTGGAGGCATCACAATTCTGGACTTCAAGCGATATTACAAAGCTGTAGTCATCAGAACACTATGGTACTGGCACAAAAACAGACACATAGATCAATGGAACAGAATAGAAAACCCAGAAATGGACTCACAACTATATGGTCAACTAATCTTCAACAAAGCAGAAGAGAATATCCAATGGAAAAAAGACAGTCTCTTCAACAAATGGTGTTGGGAAAACTGGACATCAACATGAAGAATGAAACTGGACCACTTTCTTACACCATACACAAAAAGTAAATTCAAAATGGATTACCTAAATGTGAGACAGGAAACCATCAAAATCCTAGAGGAGGACACAGGCAGCAATCTCTTTGACCTTGGCCATAGCAACTTCTTTCTAGACACATCTCTGGAGACAAGGGAAACAGAAGCAAAAATGAACTATTGGGACCTCATCAAGATAAAAAGCTTTTGCACAGCAAAGGAAACAATCAACAAAACTAAAAGGCAACCTATAGAATGGGAGAAGATATTTGCAAATGACATACCTGAAAAAGGGTTAGTATCCAAAATCTATAAAGAACTTATCAAACTCAACACCCAAAAAATAATAATCCAGTTAAGAAATAGAAGACATGAACAAACATTTTTCCAATGAATGTGTTTCCTAAAGAAGCGGCAGTGACTGGGCACCAAGCCCCAGACACTGCTTGGGATCTAATCAGCAATGCCAAGGAGCAAACCCAGGAGGGCCATCGAGTCCTTGGGCCTTAGTATTCAAGATTCTTAGCATTCAATATGCCACTAAGTCCTGGTTTCACCTTTTATCATTTGCAAGTAGTTTGCTGCTGACGTGGAGCAACACTTATTATGAAGAGTGCCAAGGACTGGTCACTCCCTGGTCCTTTCAGCATGCCAAGAGTTAAGTGACAATGGTAACTTATTTTCCTCCTGAGCCCAGGATCCTTGCATGTAGATGTTGGGGCTGAAAAGAAGTTAGAGTAGGTCTTTGAAAAGTAGCACTCTAACATAAAACCCCAGGGAGGCACTTACACACTCAGCCACCCTTCAGGTTCACCCCTCCCGTTTTTACCTGCTCCTCTATGAATGCCACCTTGACGGTCAGGGTCAGTGTTTCATCCAACTCTCAGTCTTCCAACTCCAAACACGGCCATGCCCAGAGGAGATGCTCTCTATAAAGGCTGGGCAAAACAAAATACAAAGAAGCAGGGAGGATCTTAGATTTGTAAACTATCAGATAGGGCCATTCTATTTTGGGTCCTCAGAAATCCCATATCTTATCTTGTCCATTCTTCTCATTACAAGTCTCCTCTTTTTTGTACCTTCCAGGCTTCTTGACTTAACCAGCAACCCACACACAATCTTGCTCCAATCTGCCTGTCCAGATGTCTGAGTTAGCTCAGGCTGCCATAACAAAATACCATTGATTAGGTGGCTTTAACAACAAAAAGTTCTGGAGGCCAGGAATTCCAAGATTAGCACACCAACAACCTAAGTATCATTAGGGACTTCTCTTGCTTTGTTATGTAGCTGCCATCTTGCTGTGTGCTCACATGATCTCTTCTTTGTGATGTGTGTGTGTGTGTGTGATACAGAGAGAGAGAAAGAGAGAGAGTATGTGTTCTCATAAGGACATTAATCCCATTTTGAGCTCCCCCATGACCTCATTTAACTCTAATTACCTCCCAAAGGCCCATCTCCAAATACCCTCACATTGGGAGCTTCAACATATAAATTTGGAGGGGACACAAGCATTCAGTCCATAACACTAGACATGCAGGCGAACAGGACCATTCCTCTCCACCATTCTCTGTACTTCTTTTGTTCGTTCTTTGTCAAGCCAGTCCATCTCTCTGAGAGCAGTTACTTAAGTATGCACAGCAATGACAGGACTGTGAACTAGCTGAGGTTGGGGAACACAGCAGTGATGCAGAAGCCAAGAAGTCAGGACCTTGCAGAGGGACTTGTAGACAGAGACCAGTTTGAACCTGTAAGGTTGTATTCTGACTTGTCTCATGCTGCCAGGAGAAAGTCTCAGATGTAGAGAAAGAGGTGATTCTGTGCCAGGATTGTGATAATTAATGTCCTGTGTACTAATTAAAGAATGAGGGTTTGGTCAGTCTATCCCCTCAGGAAGGTTACCTGGCAACCTTCCAAGACTCTTCTAGTTTCTCCAAACTGAGGTCCACATCGTCCTATAACTGAGGGCAAGCTTTTACCTGATGGCTCTTTGCAAGATGCCCACTCTTAGTTCACAAACTCCTTCAGAACAAGGGCTGTGTCTTTCTTCTTAATGTTAAGTTACAGTGAAATGAGCACAGACTTTGAACTCAGACAGGAATGAGTTCAGATCCCCAACTCCAGCAATCAAAAGCTGTACAATATTTGACAAATTAATTGTCCCCCAAATTCCCAATTCTATCTTCTGTAAAAATAGAAAAATTATGTCTAACAAATGAAATAATTTATTTTAAACTCTTGGTTCATAGAAGCAAATCCACAGCACAGAAAACCAGTTGAGAACTTCTTAATCCCTTCTCTCTGTTCTCACATTGTCTTGTGAGAAAGTAGATGTATAGTCAATATTTGTTGAGTGATGAACAATGGAATTAGGGTGGGGGATAGGACTATAAAAAGAACTAATTTGAGACTTCAAGCTCACAGCTTCTGAAAAATACTTTTATTGTTTCCTACCCACATATTTTGGCTACAGGTCAGTTTCTATCTTGACTAGAAAGCAACATCTAAGAGGCTGTGTATCTCTTTGCCTCATTTTCTCTTTGGAGTGTGAGCTGGATAATTCTGTACCTGCTCTCACCTTCATGATTTCAAAGATTCAGAAGGAACCTGTCAATGAGACCTCATAACAGTGACTGTTCCTGTTTCATATTTCAGAGATGAATGAATGGTTGCTGATAGAAATTCAACAATATTTGTGGAACACATATTATTATGTTGCTTGTAGTGTTCTAGGCATTGGGGATACAAGATAAATAAGACTTGGCTCCCAAATCTCACAGTTTGCAGTGAGACAGTGACAGATATGAAATAAATACAAAATAACGTGCAATGTGCTGTGACAGAGATACATACAGAGTTCAGGGACAGCAGAGAGAAGAGACTAATAACTGCCTGG
The DNA here is from genome assembly GCF_004348235.1 of Phoca vitulina. Taxonomy (NCBI): domain Eukaryota; kingdom Metazoa; phylum Chordata; class Mammalia; order Carnivora; family Phocidae; genus Phoca; species Phoca vitulina. The sequence continues at coordinate 12,611,678 of NW_022589745.1, read as the reverse complement.
GGCGAGGAAAGGGTAGAGCTCTTCACAGAAGACATCTCCTTTGAGATAAACCCGGCAGCATAAAAAAGAATTTGTCAGAAAGAGGCAAGGAAATAGTTTGGACAAGGGCACCAAGATTTCCTCTCATTTGAGAGCGTTTAGGGAATGAGGAGAGGTAAAAGGAAGAGAGAGGTTGGGGTTTTGTTGTTTTGTTTTAAATAATGAGAATTTACCAAACAAGGTTCCACAGTCATTATGAATGTGCTACTCAGACACAGCCCGTTCCAAGTTCTGTACATGCATTTAGCTGTCTGGATCCTCGCATTTCCTTAGGAAGCCTTCAGAGCTTTGGAAAGAAATAGAAATTATGCTGTCTCATGAGCTCTTTAAAATGGCCTTTCTAAGACAAATACCATATGATCTCACTCATATGTGAAATTTAAGAAACAAAACAGATGAACATAGGGGAAAGAAAAAAAAGAAAAGAGTGAGAAGGAAACCATAAAATAGACTCCTAATGATAGAGAACAACCTAAGGGTTGATGGAGGGAGGTGGCGGGGGGGGCATGGTTTAAATAGAGGATGGGCTTTAAGGAGTGCACTTGTGACGAGCACTGGGTGTTGTATGTAAGTGATAGATCACTAAATTCTACTCCTGAAACCAATATTACACTCTATGTTAACTAACTTGAATTTAAATAAAAACTTGAAACAAACAAAAAAACAAAAAGTGAAAAAAAGGCCTTTCTAAAAGTGATTATATACAAAGGCTGATAAATGTCAATGATTCTACCAAGAAATTCACTGAATGACCTTGAACAAGCCATTCGTCTTCTCTAGTCTTCCAGTCTCACAAGAGAAACTAAGTAAAATAAGATGATGACCAAGATATTTCCAAGTCCAAGATGCCATATGATTACATGTGGAAAGTGTGTTATCATGGGAGAGCTTCACAAAATTGGCCTGACTGAAGAGAGACCATTTTGAAATAGTAAAAACTCTGAGAAGAACATTTTCAATGAAGTCTTATTGCTTTCAAATATTCCAAGGAACTCCAAAGAGGCTAAACATGTAAGCAAATGTTTTCCTTAATAGAATAAGCCTGATTTTGAAATTCAGTTATTTGGGGGTGCCTGGGTGGCTCAGTCATTAAGTGTCTGCCTTCAGCTCAGGTCATGATCTCAGGGTCCTGGGATCGAGCCCCACATCAGGCTCCCTGCTAGGCGGGAAGCCCGCTTCTCCCTCTCCCACTCCCCCTGCTTGTGTTCCCTCTCTTGCTGTGTCTCTGTTAAATAAATAAATAAAATCTTTAAAACAAAAAAAGAAATTCTGTTATTTGTACATTGACAAGTTTTCTGAATTTGGAATATGTCAAATTCTTCAAATAAATTAAATCTCTAACAACAACAAAAAGAGGGATCATTGGCTGAGGTAACTCCATTTTTAAAAGGTTGAAAATGTAGGTCCTTTTAATAAATATTATGATTTTTAAATTTACAGGCTGTTGTTGGATAGCCATAGGCACTTTTAGAAAGTCTCACTCAGGGTCACCTGGGTGGCTCAGTCGGTTAAGTGTATGATCCCTGGGGGTCCTGGGATCAAGCCCTACATCTGGCTTCCTGCTCAGCAGGGAGCCTGCTTCTCCCTCTACCTCTGCCCTTCCCCCTGCTCGTGCTCTCTCTCTCTCATGCTCTCTGTCCCTCTCTCAAATAAATAAATAAAATCTTTAAAAAAAAAAGTCTCACTCAAAGTATAGAACAACTGGTGGATTTGGAGTCCTGTGAAGAACGAAGTATCAAGGAGGGCTCATGCTCTCCATCTCAAAATGGAGATAGGACCTAGGCTACCTTAAACACTCTCTGAATTAGCAACACACATGACTGACCCCATCCCTAAGGAACTATTGATGAGTCCTGTTTATGGTGGGGCAATGGGGGCATTTTGCTTTTGAATACCCTTGCCCCATCATCATGCATTTTGCATTGAATTCATTCTTGCTGTTAAATTCTTAATGGTAATATATTTGGCTAGTCCATGAGGAAGCAATATAGAATAATTCACTTGTATCTCTGAAGTTGATGTTCTTGATCATAGAGATTTTCATGACCTCTCTAAAGTCATAATGCAAGTTGTTGCCAGAGCAGAAATCCTATTTCACTGCTCCTTTATCTACCATGTGGCCTGCCCGAAGATGGTAAGGTGATTAAGTGGATCCTGTGAAAACCACACCAGATGAGGAACAGCTTGCACACAGCAGATAAATGGATAAATAAATTTGCCCAGTTTCTTTGGCTCTTAACTTTTTCTTCTCTTAAGTTTGTTTATTTGTTTGTTTGTTTTTTCTGTATCTTTGGTTGATCTAAATGGTCTCAACTTAATCCCAGCTGCAATCTAGGCTCAGCTATAGCAGGACTCTAGAAACAATGATGACTCATTGATATGACTATCCCAAGCTCCAGTGACCATTCCAAATATTTGCTTTCTGAGCCTTACCCAGCCAGATCCCTGGAAGCTATTGGTGAAAATGTGTGCTATCTCTGATAGATGAGGAACATAAACTCATCTCATCAGTTTGTAGTAATTATGCTCTTGGGGATCTGGACAATAAGTTATTCATATTACCAATTTGATTTTTCCCTCAAAAATAGCAAATCAGCAGGAACAAGGGAAAACCAGGCTATGTCCTCCTATCAAAGAATAACACAGAATAAATAGAAACCTTAGTTTTAGAAAAAGCACTAAGTTAGTTTCAGAGTTCTGGAGCTGCGTTTGTGTTTGATAAAAATAGTGCAGTACTCACCCCCCAACTCAAACAGCAAGTCCAAAGTAGAGAACAAGGAGTTGACAATAATAATGAAAAGAGGGTCATGCATAGGGAGAGGCTAAGATGAAAGAGTTGATGGAAGTTGGAACTAAATGAGGTAGGTGTGGGAATCAATGAAGATAACAGTCAACTCCTCCACAATTCCTAGGGCGAATTTATCCATTTAGTCATTCTTTAGTTATGTATTTATTACACACCTCTGGTGAGCCAGGCCTTCTTTTTCTATCTCTATGTACAAATGGGCCAGTTAACAAGACAGACAAAATCTTCACTCTTGACCTAGTGGTGGGTTGAAGACAGCTATTAAATCCATAACCAAATACATCAACAAGATAATTTCTGATTAGGGCAAAACACAGTGATATGACTAAAATAAAAAACACTGACAGCACCAAATGCTGGCGAGGAAGTGGAGCTGCAGGAACTCTCATTCATTGCTGATGGGAATGCAAAATGGTACAGCCACTTTGGAAGACAGTTTGGCAGATTCTCAGAAAGCTAAACATAGTCTTACCATATGATCCAGCAATCACACTAGTAGGTATTTATTTACTCAAATGAGTTGAAAACATATGTCCATACAAAAACTTGCACACAAATATTTATAGCAACTTTATTCATAATTGGGAAAAATTGGAAGCAATCAAGATGTCCTTCAATAGGTTAAACTCTTGTGCATTCATATAATGGATGCCAATCTGAAAAAGCTACATTTGGCATGATTACAACTATATGACATTCTGGAAAGGCAAAACTACAGAGACAGTAAAAAGGTCAGGTGTTACTAGGGGTTCAGGTGGAGGGAGAGATGAATAGAGGGAGCACAGAGGATTTTAAGGGCCATGAAACCATCTGCATGGATCTGTAATGGCATTATGCATTTGTCAACACGTGGAGTGAACCCTAATGTAAACTATGGACATCAGTGAATAATAAAAAATCAATATTGTTTTGTCATTTGGAACAAATGTACACACTAATGTCAGATGTTCATAATAGGAGGCTGTGCAGTGGGGGGAAGGAGGAGTGTATAGGAACTCTGTATTTCCTGCTCCTGCTAATATTTCTATAATATTAAAAGATAAGGTCTGTAATTTTTTTTAATGCAATGATAGAGAATCAGAATGATAAGAGGGAGTCTAATATCAATTGGGTCTTCAGAGAAGTCTCTCTGAAAAGTTGACCTTTCAGCTGACAGATAAGAGAAGCATTCCAGACAGTGGGAAGAGCAAATATAAGGGCCCTATGAGGGACCATATCTACTTCATTTATAGTATTTATTCATACATTTTGTGAGGTAGGCTGATCAGAGATTTTTAATTTTCATGTTCATTAAATTATAACTGAGGCTCAGAGGTTTAAAGAAGTTATTAGGGCTCAGAGAGCAATTAGTGGAGAGAGAAGACCAGGAGCTGGATCTCTATGGGGACATGACCATTTGGGTGTCAGAATTCTGGGTACGTCCACCACAGCTCAGAACCTGGGAGCTAGATCACCAACACCAGCCACCAGCACCACATAATAAGAATGGCTGCTGCCCTGTCCTGCCCCTTCCTGTAGTTCTTCTAGGCTTCCACTGCCTAGCAATGTGCTCTTCCCACAAATCATAGTCATAGTTCCTCCTGTGACTTCATCAGAGTCCACACCTTCTTTAAAAGCAAAACAAACAAACAAAAAGTTGTTTCCACCATAGCACCTTCTCTCCTACACCCCTGTGTCTTCTAAAGCCATGTTTTCCCAACTTTGGTCTCTATTAGAATTGTCGGAAGAACTTGGTAAAAATACATGGCCAGAAGCTCTATCCAACATTCATTGTGATGCATGTCAAAATTTGAGAAACAGTGCTCTAAAGCAGAGCTCCTCAAACTTCCATGTGTCTATGAATCACCTGGGGCTCTGGTTCAGTAGATCTACAAGGGGGCTGAGATTCTGGATTTCTAACAGGCTTTCAGGTGATATGTGTGCTCTTGGTCCATGGAGCACACTGTGATTGGTGAAGAGTCTAAACAGAGGGCTAAAACCAGCAGTAAGGTGGGATCCTGGAATGAGTAACTGATCTCTGGTAGGTTTGGCAGCATTTCCTATCAAAAGGAAGATGCCCATTTTGCTTTTCAGAATTTTACTGTGTCAGGTGATATTTTAGATATTCAGTGCAGAGTAAGATTTTCCCTCAGTTCTGTTAGAGAGATATGGTAGTACCTGTCTCTACGTGTCAGGACAGAAATAAAAGCAGTGGGCGGGGTCCTGGGTATATTCATCCATAGACATTGTGTGATTCATTCCTGTTTCTTACACCAAATCACCGTGCAATTAACTAGAAGTCATTTAAGGAAAACATGGTGAATTTCTTTCCCAAATTATAAGAGTTGCATTCGTGCACTGCACACTTCGTGCCAGATGCAGTGTCATGGAATTTAGATGCATTTACTTATAAATGTTAACCAGTTTATTATATGCAACCTTTTATTCTGTTTTTAAAAATAATGAGAGTTAAACACATGTCCAGAGGTGCATAAGGGATAGAGCCCAATTTCAACACCTGGATAATACAAAGGCCATGCTACCATTTTCTGCCAATATGACCCAGGTTACAAAAGCATTTTTGCATAAAGTCTGGATATTTGGGATATGCCATTGAATGAGGTACAGTTGATGTTGATCACAGGGATTCTAGAATCATACCTAGTAGTGAATAATGTGCAGTTTCAGTACTGATAATGGTAAATCTTAAATCCTCCATAAGAGTTTCTGGAAGCTCTTGGCAATATCTGTGATATTTTTTAGAGAACATAAGCCAGTGTGAAGTATAAGAAAGAATACTTAGCTAGGAGTCAGGAGACAAAGATTCTTGTCCTGAATCTGGCCCTGGTTTGATGACTTTGAACAAGTCATTTTCCCATCCTCAGCTTCAATTTCTGAATCAATAAAATAACTGATTGGTTTAGGTCATCTCAGCAGTATTTTGTAGCTTTATCACTGACTATAAAACATCTACTTCAGCACTGCTGAATTAAAATAAACACCTGATCTGCCTTCGGCTCAGGTCATGGTCCCAGGGTCCTGGGATCGAGCCCCACGTCTGGCTCCCTGCTCTGCGGGAAGCCTGCTTCTCCCTCTCCCACTCCTCCTGCTTGTGTTCCCTCTCTCGCTGTGTCTCTCTGTCAAATAAATAAATAAAATCTTTAAAAAAAATAAAAAATAAAAAAAAATAAATAAATAAATAAAATAAACACCTGATCAATAAACTCATGATTTATTAGAGTAGAAATCTGATCTGTGACCTGTTCAAGGTTGTACAGTGACTTGGTGGCAGAGCAAGGACAAGGACCGAGGTATCCTCCATCCTGACGCAGCGTCTCTCCCCACATAAGACCCTTATAAAATGGTCACTTAATATTCATCTAAATAAAAAAAGAGATTGTTGATGGGCGCCTGGGTGGCTCAGTTGATTAAGCGACTGCCTTCGGCTCAGGTCATGATCCTGGAGTCCCGGGATCGGGTCCCGCATCGGGCTCCCTGCTCAGCAGGGAGTCTGCTTCTCCCTCTGACCCTCCCCCCTCTCATGCTCTCTCTATCTCATTCTCTCTCTCAAATAAATAAATAAAATCTTTAAAAAAATAAAAAATAAAAAAAAATAATAATAAAAAATAAAAAAAGAGATTGTTGAAATGCAGTAGCCTGTGATGGAAAATCCTCAGACCAGGGGTGTTTTTATAAACACAAAAACACTTGGAGTTTTGCATAAAATAATAAGGAGAAATTTGTAATAAATAAAAAATAAGTTAAAATGGGGGCGCCTGGGTGGCTCAGTCGTTAAGCGTCTGCCTTTGGCTCAGGTCATGATCCCAGGGTCCTGGGATCGAGCCCCGCATCGGGCTCCCTGCTCCGCGGGAAGTCTGCTTCTCCCTCTCCCACTCCCCCTGCTTGTGTTCCCTCTCTCTCCCTGTCCCTGTCAAATAAATAAAATCTTTAAAAAAAATAAGTTAAAATGACTGACATGTATTTGATTCTCCCTGTCAGACATCACGAGACATTGGGGAACAGAGATGTATGGGCATTGACTCTGGTGACAGTTTTCTGTCAGTTTCCCCTCTGTGCACTTTTCCCACCTGAAAAATGGAAATAATGAGAACACATATGGCATGAGGTTGTGGGAAGTAATGTGTTAGTACATGGAAAGCACTAGAACAGCACCTGGGAAAGGGCATGCTCAATAAATATTAGATATTATCCCAAGCTTACAGATGAGGTGATCTTCAGAGGGGTTTTATGACCCCAGGAACTCCTAAGTGCAGCCAAGTAGCTAGGACCTTTTTCTTAGCAGAATCTTCTGCCACATCACTGGCTCATGGATAAACCATATAGTTTAGAGCCAGAAGACCCAGTAAAGGATCCTTTTTCAGCTCTATTCTCAACTTATGGCATTGAACAAATTCCCTCAGTGCTCTAATCTTTGCTTCATTTAAAACAGACATAACAGTGATATCTCTTCTACAAGTTGGTCATGAGGACCAAACTCATGTTACATGACAGAGTCAGATTTGGTGAAATGAGGGTGTCCCCCCAGGCTCATTGGGCATGGAGGTAACTCAGAGGAGTGGCTATGTGGGTGCTGCTGGGCACAGGGGGATCCACAGTTACCCAGCACGGTCCCCAGTTTGACAGTGACCTTCAAAGCACAAGTTGAGGACAGCTCTGTTAGGCAGGGAGAGGGCCCCACAGACACAGGCAGGTTATGTGACCTCTCAGCTGCTTTAAAGTAGCTCAAGCCACTTGACACCTGAGGCCTGTGTGATGGGGTCACTGAATTCCTGGGGTGGATCCTTGAAGATCTGTAGACAGTAGTGGGGTCTCCAGTTAGTGCTCTGAGAGGTGGAGCGATGTTTTTATGCGGATTTGTCCAAAAACCCCCTCAGTAGAACACTTCCGTGGCATGCAGTGGTTCAAAGGATGAAGCCAAAGCTCTTTAACAAGGAGGACATGACTGACTTCTCGAGCCTGATCGAGGCCCTGCCTGCCTCTCCTACTTTATCCGGGCACCTGGTTTCCCTCACGCCCTGCCCTTCGCCAGGCTGGCACATCACTTCCTCGGCCACCGCACCTCGCACTGGCTGTTTCCCCTGAAATGTGCTGCTCCTCCCCACCTCCTTCCTGACTTCATTCCGATCTCAGGTGAATAATTTCTTTGGCACATCCTCTCATTCCTACCCCGAACTCTTTATTAACTCAAATCTCTTACTTAGTGACTTTGTGGTACCACATACCCCATCTTGGTAGCACGTGTGACACGTGGAGTTTTCCATGTAGTTGTATGATTCTCTTATTACTATCTCTCTCCCCTAAGCAATGCGAGAGCAGGGACAAATTCTACCCCTGGTCTTTACAACCAAAAACAGTGTCTGGACATGACAGGTGCTAAAAACAAGTTTTTTAATGAAATAAAAAATTCAACTAGTTTTCCAATGGTGTGACTAGTCTGACACATTAGAAAATGTAGCAAGGCAATTAGTGAGGAACAAGTGGAGAAATCCACTCTCAGGTATAGTACAAATGGATTCATGCCAAATACATCAAGATGAATTCCTTAAATTTTCCTTTGGGGTCGATTGGAGAGAGGATGATTGTAGCTGGATCCTAAATCCACAGTATAATAATAATTTGAATAAAGACTGGGTATGCTGCCAAAGTTGGATAGAATTGATAGAAAAATCAAGATCACAAAATTATTGATAGTCAAAATACTGAGGCAAATCTAGAGAAATTGACATTAAGCCTTGATAAAACTAAAGGTCATTATTTTGGGCTAAGGCAAAGACATAAATAAAAATTCTCCAGGTGGAGGATAATAAGGATGATTATGAAATACATATGAATAACTCTTGTGCTCATGTATTCCAAGCTTTGTGTGTGGCCTCTCAGAGTGCCTCAGCTATCTCATAGGAATGCTGCAGTGTGTGTGAGGGAAAGAGACTACTAGCATGTTCACAGCTTCAACATGAGATCTATCTACATTTCTTGACATCATTTTATATGAATGTGAAGCTGGGTTTGAGGAGGCTGCTGGGATAAAAAGCAAGCACCATGTGAAAATCAACATGGAACAGGAAGCAAGGGTCAGAAGGCTTAAAAAGATGTGCAGAGCCCAGCAGGTGCACACATCCCGTTAGTAACTAACTGCTTATTTAAGAATGAATTAAAAGTATTTTTCTTTCAATTCATTCATATTATTTCTAAATGATCATTTAGTTGTCAGAACATAAACACTTATTAAATTATTTGCACCTAACTATTGAGTAAACTGTAACTGTTAGGTGTTTCTTCTGGCTTAGGTGTGCTGTGGAAAACTTACCCAGACATAAGCGCATGAAAACCAAGAAAATTTTGGAATCACTGCCCTTGATATTTAGGTCCTAACTTAAAGCAATAACTGCAGAGATGGAGGAAAAGGAATTGATTTAAGAAACATCTTTATAATATTTTTTCCTTTTATATACTAATGCATGACAATTGAGAGTTTACTAAGAACCTGTAAGTAAATCACTTAGTATAACACTTGGTATATAGTATACACCTTATAAATTATTGCTTTTTTATAAGAAACATGTAGAAAAGAGTAAAATGGGAGAAAAGAGTAAAATTCATCAGAGAGAAAACAAAATCAACCTGTGAAAAACTTGAAATACTTTCTTCTAGTATGTTTATGAATAATTATAATCAATATGGTCGAGATTATAATTTGTAGGCTACTTTGTTCCCTGATTTTATTTATTTATTTATTTTAAAGATTTTATTTATTTTTCTGACAGAGAGAGTGATAGTGAGAGCAGGAACACAAGCAAAGGGAGTGGGAGAGGCAGAAGCAGGCTTCCCGCTGAGCAGGGAGCCCGATGCGGGGCTCGATCCCAGGACCCTGGGATCATGACCTGAGCCGAAGGCAGACGCTTAACGACTGAGCCACCCAGGCGCCCCTACTTTGTTCCCTGATTTTAAATGCAATTTTTTATCAGAGATATTTGTGCGCTTGAATATTTTCATAAAGTTATTTTAATGGCTCCACAATTCTCCACTGTACAAATATATCATAGTTTATGTGCTTTCCCCATGATAATTTGGCATTTCTCCCAACGTCCTCTATCATAAAAACCTTTGCTATATGCTTGTGTAAACATATTTTTGTACACAGCTCAAGTAAGTTTAATTAATGTAAATTCAGTAAACATTTTACAGATAAAACATAGTATTTCATGATTGATTAAATGTAAAGAGCGTATGGAAGAGGGAGGAGCAGAGATGAATTAGGTGACTGGGTGGAAGGTGTTCACAGAATCTGGGACATCTTGTTGCTCTCTATCTGTTGCTCTGACATAGGCAGTAAGAGCAAGAGAAATTTTGGGGGGCTCAAGAGAGAAAGAGTTGAAGTTAACAGACCTTGAGCATGGATTGCCTTGGGAAACATCCAGGTGAAGATATCCAGAGACAATCAGGTTTGTAAGTTTAAAATCCAAAATATATGTCTTGACTGAAGATAAGGAACTAGTAATCATTTATGACATAAATATGTATATATGTATATGCATATGTGTGTATATATATGAATGTGTGTGTATCTACACCCACATACAGACACATGATATGTGAGCAGATGAGATCACCTAGAAAGAAAATACAGAATCATTAGCATATTGTCTAGGGCAAAGAAGGTGAACACATCAATGTGCAGAGCGTGGCCAGAGCACAGTTAAGCTTTATGTTCATTTTTCAGTGCCAGGTTTAAAGAGACTTGGATAGAGAAGCCAGGTCTCTGAGTAAAGGTGTCAGAATGAAGCCAAATCTCAGACTCCATGTCCCCGTGGGTAATGAATGAATGAGAGACTATAATCATGGAACAATGAGATAAAGCATAGCCAAAACTCCACTGGTAGCTACCAGATGAGGTGAGAGTTACAATTTATGCTGACTAACCATAAGAGAATCTTAATCTCAGGAAATAAACTGAAGGTTGCTGGAGTGGTGGGGGGTGGGAGGGATAGGGTGGCTGGGTGATGGACATTGGGGAGGGTATGTGCTATGGTGAGTGCTGTGAATTGTGCAAGACTGTTGAATTACAGATCTGTACCTCTGAAACAAATAATACATTATATGTTAAAAAAAAAAAAGAAGAAGATAGGAGGGGAAGAATGAAGGGGGGGGAATTGGAGGGGGAGACGAACCATGAGAGATGATGGACTCTGAAAAATAAACTGAGGGTTCTAGAGGGGAGGGTGGTGGGAGGATGGGTTAGCTGGTGATGGGTATTAAAGAGGGCATGTTCTGCATGGAGCACTGGGTGTTATACGCAAACAATGAATCATGGAACACTACATCAAAAACTAATGATGTAATGTATGGTGATTAACATAACATAATAATAAAAAATAAATAAATAATGAAAGAACAGAATTTGGAGGAGAACAAAACTGAAAAAGAGAAACTGAATGCTATCAGATGCTTGTAGTGTATAAGAACTTGGGAAAAGGAATTCAGTAAGATATGAGTTCAAAGACAGGATTATTACTACTTGAGGGAACATACTAAAATCCCAAACAGCCTTATGACTGGTCTAATGTATCCATTTAAGAAAAGAACATAGAGGGGCGCCTGGGTGGCTCAGTTGGTTAAGCGACTGCCTTCGGCTCAGGTCATGATCCTGGAGTCCCTGGATCGAGTCCCGCATCGGGCTCCCTGCTCGGCAGGGAGTCTGCTTCTCCCTCTCACCCTCCCCGCTCTCATGTGCTCTCTCTCATTCTCTCTCTCAAATAAATAAATAAAAAATCTTTAAAAAAAAAAAAAAAAAAAAAAAAAAA